>NC_053024.1:303484373-303663418 GCF_003073215.2 Triticum urartu | reverse complement strand
CATCATACTCTTTATATGTGAAGTCATTACTCTCCCTAAGATCAATATGATCTCTTTTATTTCTTTTTATTCTTTCTTTTATTCCCTCGTGATTAAAGCAAGGTAATCAAGCCCTTGACTCAAAACTAATCTTTATTATATATAGCTCACGGACTCGATTACATAGAAGGATCATAGAGCAAAACTCAAAACTAAATCATACTAGAACTTTATTCTACTAGATCAAGATATTACCAAAAGGATCGAACTAGAAAAACGGTAAAGATAAAAGTGTGATGGTGATACGATACCGGGGCACCCCCCCCCCCCCCCCCCCCCCCCCCCCGTTGCCAAGGGGAGTGCCCATACCCGATACTCAGTTCTTCTTTGGTGGTAGTGATGATGGAGTTGTTGATGATGTAGGCTTGTCATCCATCTTCCAAGGCATAGGCTCACCATCATAGAAAGATGATCGATTCTCTAGGATCCTCGAATCTGCAGCCAAACTCATCCTCTTGAATCTATATTCATACTCATAGTTTTGGTTTTGCAGGTCATAGATCTGGGCTTGGAGGTGCTCGATTTTCTCGTGAAGCTTGAAGATGGTCTCCCCAATGTCCTTGGCATCCAGCTTGTGCTTGTTGGTGAACTCCGCGATCATCATGTGGTTGGCGTCGAGTCCGCGTTCCACCATCCCCTGGCACTTCAAAACTTGTTTCTCCATTGCTTCGAGTCTTGTCTCCACGCATCCGGGCCTCCTTGGTCCCTCAACATCGCGGATGTGCAGCACCCCCTCACGCAACTCAATGGTTTGAGGGTGTTACAGCACCTCCGCGAGGTAGGGGTTGATGACCCTCTTGAAAAACTTGTCCTTGGGGGCGCTTGAAGACGTCATGGTGATCTAGATCTGTCAGAAAAACAGCTCGAAACAAAAACAGGTGATATTTGCATGGTACGGTGGTCAAAACCTTCGGGAGATTATATAATGAATTTTTACCGACCAAAAGAAGTATCGTGTAAGAAAACGGAGCCCGGAGGGCACACGAGGTGCCCACGAGGCAGGGGGCGCGCCCAGGGGGGTAGGGCGCGCCCTCCACCCTCGTGGATGCCTCGTGTCCTTTCCGAACTGCTTCTTATTTTCCCATTTTCGTAAATATTCCAAAACGGAGAAAAATTGCTATAAGAACTGTTTTGGAGCCGGTTTACTTACTGTACCACATACTTGTTCCTTTTCGGAAGCTGAAACGTTCTAGAAGGTGTCCCTTATATACTCCTCCGGGGTTACGGTTTCAATAACATTAGTTTCAACATTTATAGGATTACCTGAGATATAGTGTTTGATTCTTTGACCGTTCACCATCCTCGGATTTGTGCCTTCAAAGTTGTTGATTTTTATGGCACTAGAACGATAGACCTCCTCGATAACGTAAGGACCTTCCCATTTAGAGAGGAGTTTTCCTGCAAAAAATCTTAAACGAGAGTTGTATAACAATACATAATCACCTATATTAAACTCATGTTTTTGTATCCTTTTTGTCATGCCATCTTTTAACTTTTTCTTTGAACAGTTTGGCATTCTCATAGGCTTGGGTTCTCCACTCATCAAGTGAGCTAATGTCAAATAGTCTCTTCTCACCGGCAAGTTTGAAGTCATAGTTGAGCTCTTTAATGGCCCAATATGCCTTATGTTCTAGTTCGAGAGGTAAGTGACATGATTTTCCATAAACCATTTTATATGGAGACATGCCCATAGGATTTTTGTATGCAGTTTTATAGGCCCATAATGCATCATCAAGTTTCTTGGACCAATTCTTTCTAGATCTATTAACAGTCTTTTGCAGAATTAATTTAAGCTCTTTGTTACTCAGTTCTACTTGACCACTAGACTATGGATGATATGGAGATGCAATTCTATGATTAACATCATACTAGCAAGCATTTTACGAAAAGCACCATGAATAAAATGTGAACCACCGTCAGTCATTAAGTATCTAGGGACTCCAAACCTCGGAAAAATAACTTATTTAAGCATCTTAATAGAGGTGTTATGATCATCACTACTAGTTGGAATAGCTTATACCCACTTAGTAACGTAATCAACAGCAACTAAAATATGTGTATACCCATTAGAGCAAGGAAACGGTCCCATATAATCAAAGCCCCAAACATAAAATGGTTCAATAACAAGTGAATAATTCATAGGAATTTCTTGACGTCTACTAATATTACCAATTCTTTGACATTTATCACAAGACAAGACAAACTTACGGTCATCCTTGAAGAGAGTAGGCCAATAAAAACCGGATTGCAATACCTTATGTGCAGTTCTATCTCCAGCATGGTGTCCTCCATAAGCCTCGGAGTGACACTTGCGTAGGATCTGTTCATGCTCAGGTACACAACATCTAATAACCTCATCTACTCCTTCTTTATAAAGGTGTGGGTCATCCCAAAAGTAATGTCTTAAATCATAGAAAAACTTTTTCTTTTGCTGGTATGTGAAACTAGGTGGTACAAATTTAGCAACAATGTAATTAGCATAATCATCATACCATGGAACAGTACGAGAAGCATTTATGACAGCTAATTTTTCATCGGGAAAGCTATCATCAATAGGTAATGGGTCATCAAGAACATTCTCTAACCTAGACAGGTTGTCTGCAACAGGGTTCTCAGCTCCCTTTCTATCAATAATATGCAAATCAAATTCTTGCAGTAGGAGAACCCATCTAATAAGTCTAGGTTTAGCATATTTCTTTTCCATAAGGTATTTAATAGTAGCATGTTCAGTGTGAACAGTTACTTTAGAATCAACAATATAAGGTCTGAACTTATCACAAGCAAATACAACTGCCAAAAATTCTTTTTCAGTAGTAGCATAATTTCTTTGGGCACTGTGTAGAGTTTTACTGGATAACATTTAATTTCTTATCAATTCTTTGTCCTAGAATAGCCCCTACAGCATAATCACTAGCATCACACATAATTTCAAAGGGTAAATTCCAATCGGTAGGCTGAACAATAGGTGCAGAAATCAAAGCTTTCTTAAGTATTTCAAATGCTTCTACACAATCATCATCAAAGACAAAAGGAACATCTTTTCGTAAAAGATTAGTCAGAGGCCTAGAAATTTTCAAGAAGTCTTTAAAGAACCTCCTATAAAAACCGGCATGACTAAGGAAACTTCTTATACCTTTAATGTCCTTAGGACACTGCATCTTTTCAATAGCATCAACTTTAGCTTTATCAACTTCAATACCTATTTCAGAAATTTTATGCCCCAGGACAATGCCTTCATTAACCATAAAGTGGCACTTCTCCCAATTCAAGACAAGATTAGTTTCTTCACATCTCTGCAAAACTCGATCAAGGTTGCTTAAGAAATCATCAAAAGAAATTCCATATAAAGAAAAATCATCCATGAATACCTCAACAATCTTTTCACAAAAGTAAGAGAATATAGCAGTCAAGCATCTTTGAAAGGTAGCAGGTGCATTACATAAACCAAAAGGCATACGTCTATAAGCAAAGGTACCAAAAGGGCAAGTAAAGGTGGTCTTTTCTTGATCCTCTTTTGACACAGGTATTTGAGAGAAACCAGAATAACCATCTAGAAAGCAAAAATGTGTATGTTTAGATAATCTTTCTAGCATTTGATCAATAAAAGGTAAAGGGTAATGATCCTTTTTAGTAGCTTTATTTAGTTTGCGGAAATCAATTACCATTCTATAACCTGTAACAATTCTTTGTGGGATCAATTCATCTTTATCATTAGGAACAATAGTAATACCTCCCTTCTTAGGGACACAATGGACATGACTTCCACACTAACTATCAGCAATGGGATAAATTATACCTGCCTCCAGAAGCTTTAGTATTTCTTTTCTTACCACTTCTTTCATCTTGGGATTTAGCCGTCGTTGGTGATCAACAACCGGTTTAGCGTCTTTTCCCAGTTTTATTTTGTAATGGCATAGAGTGGGACTAATGCCCTTAAGATCATCCAGAGTATATCCAATAGCAGCATGGTGCTTCTTCAGAGTTTTCAATAATTTCTCTTCTTCCTGCTCTGAAAGGTTAGCACTAATAATAACAGGATATATCTTCTTTTCATCAAGATAAGCATATTTAAGAGTATCAGGCAACGGTTTAAGCTCAAACTCGTGATCACCCTTGGGTGGAGGAGGATCCCCTACTTCATCTATTTCCCTTCTTTCATTCATAAACATATCATTTTCATGGTCTAGCAAATATTGTTCTAAAGGATCATTAGGAGGCACGGCAATAGAAGCAAGACCAATAATTTCATCTTTACTAGGAAATTCTTTATCATGGGGTTGTCTATAAAATTTAGCAAAATTAAAATCATGAGACATATCCCCTAAACCAACAGAAACAATATCCTTTTTGCAGTCTATCTTAGCATTAACAGTATTCAAGAAGGGTCTACCAAATATAATGGGACAAAAGTCATCTTGTGGGGAACCAAGAACAAGAAAATCAGCAGGATATTTAACTTTCCCACACAAGACTTCAACATCTCTAACAATCCCAATCGGTGAAATAGTATCTCTATTGGCAAGCTTAATTGTAACATCAATACCTTCTATCTCAGCAGGTGTAATATCATGCATAATTTATTCATATAAAGAATGAGGTATTGCGCTCGCACTAACACCCATATCACATAAGCCATGATAGCAATGATCTCCTATTTTAACAGAAATAACAGGCATGCCTACAACAGGTCTATGTTTATTCTTAGTATCGGGTCTAGCAATTCTAGCAGCTTCATCACAAAAGTAAATAACATGCCCATCAATATTATCGGCCAAGAGATCTTTAACCATAGCAATACTAGGTTCAACTTTAATTTTCTCAGAGGGTTTGGGTGTTCTAATGTTACTTTTGTTGACCACAGTTGAAGCTTTAGCATAATCCTTCATTCTAACAGGAAAAGATGGTTTCTCAATATAAGCGGTAGGAACAATAGGATCAACATTATAAGTGATAGTATTTTCTTCAACTTTAATAGGTTCAACTACTTTTACTTCAATGGGAGGATGATATTTAAGCCACTTCTCCTTAGGGAGGTCAACATGAGTAGCAAAGGATTCACAAAAAGAAGCTACTATCTCAGAGTCAAGTCCATATTTAGCGCTAAATTCATGAAAAGCATCGGTATCCATAAAAGATTTAACACAATCAAACTTAGGTATTATACATGACTCCTTACCTCTGTCGAGTTACAAATCTTCAGAGTTGCGTTTAATTCTTTCCAATAAATCCCATTTGAATTCAACAGTCTTCATCATAAAAGAACGAGTACAAGAAGTACCGAGCATGGAGATTATTGAGAGAAAGCCGAACATAAAATTTTTGAATAATAATTTCTCTTAAGAGATCATGATTGGGGCATGAATATAACATTGATTTAAGCCTCCCCCAAGCTTAATCGATGCTTTCTCGTTCGCGAGGCCAAAAATTATATATGTAATTACGATCACGATGAACCAGATGCATAGGATAAAACTTCTGATGAAATTCCAATTTCAAGCGGTTGTAGTTCCATGATCCAATATCATCACATAGCCTAAACCATGTCAATGCCTTTCCCTTCAAAGATAAAGGTAAGACCTTCTTATTGATAACATCCTCGGGCATACCTGCAAGCTTAAATAATCCACAAACTTCATCCACGTAGATTAGGAGCAAATCAGGATGCAATGTTCCATCTCCTATAAAAGGATTAGCTAGCAGTTTATCTATCATACCCGAAGGAATTTCAAAATAGACATTTTCAGTACATTCAGTAGGTTGAGGAGTAACTCTTTCCTCTACTGGTCGGGGTGAAGATTGTTGGGGAACGTAGTAATTTCAAAATTTTCCTACGCACACACAAGATCATGGTGATGCATAGCAACAAGAGGGGAGAGTGTGATCTACGTACCCTCGTAGACCGATAGCAGAAGCATTATGACAACGCGGTTAATGTAGTCGTACGTCTTCACGGCCCGACCGATCAAGCACCAAAACTATGGCACCTTCGAGTTCTAGCACACGTTCAGCTCGATGACGATCCCCGGACTCCGATCCAGCAAAGTGTCGGGGAAGAGTTCCGTCAGCACGACGGCGTGGTGATGATCTTGATGTTCAACTGTCGCAGGGCTTCGCCTAAGCACCACTACAATATTATCGAGGACTATGGTGGAAGGGGGCACCGCACACGGCTAAGAGAACGATCTTAGAGATCAACTTCTGTGTCTAGGGGTGCCCCCTGCCCCCGTATATAAAGGAGCCAAGGGAGGGTGCGGCCGGCCCTAGGAGGAGGCGCACAGGAGGAGTCCTACTCCTACCGGGAGTAGGACTCCCCCCTTTCCCTAGTTGGATTAGGACTTGGGGAAGAAGGAAGAGAGGGAAGAAAGGAAAGGGGGGCGCCGCCCCCCCTCCTTGTCCAATTCGGACTTGGGGGGGAGGGGCGCGCGGCAGCCCCTAGGCCTCCTCTCCTCTTCCTCCACTAGGCCCATTAAGGCCCATTAGGTTACCGGGGGTTCCGGTACTCCGGTAAAATGCCGATTTCACCCGGAACACTTCCGATGTCCAAACATAGGCTTCTAATATATCAATCTTTATGTCTCGACCATTTCGAGACTCCTCGTCATGTCCGTGATCACATCCAGGACTCTGAACTAACTTCGGTACATCAAAACTCATAAACTCATAATATAACTATCATCGAAACCTTAAGTGTGCGGACCCTACGGGTTCGAGAACAATGTAGACATGACCGAGACACGTCTCCGGTCAATAACCAATAGCGGAACCTGGATGCTCATATTGGCTCCCACATATTCTACGAAGAACTTTATCGGTCTGACTGCATAACAACATACATTGTTCCCTTTGTCATCGGTATGTTACTTGCCCGAGATTCGATCGTTGGTATCTTAATACCTAGTTCAATCTCGTTACCGGCAAGTCTCTTTACTCGTTTCGTAATACATCATCTCGCAACTAACTCATTAGTTACAATGCTTGCAAGGCTTATGTGATGTGCATTACCGAGAGGGCCCAGAGATACCTCTCCGACAATCGGAGTGACAAATCCTAATCTCGAAATACGCCAACCCAACATTTACCTTTGGAGACACCTGTAGAGCTCCTTTATAATCACCCAGTTACGTTATGACGTTTGGTAGCACACAAAGTGTTCCTCCGGTAAACGGGAGTTGCATAACCTCATAGTCATAGGAACATGTATAAGTCATGAAGAAAGCAATAGCAACATACTAAACGATCGGGTGCTAAGCTAATGGAATGGGTCATGTCAATCACATCATTCTCCTAATAATGTGATCCCGTTAATCAAATGACAACACATGTCTATGGTTAGGAAACTTGACCATCTTTGATTAACGACCTAGTCAAGTAGAGGCATACTAGTGACGTTTAGTTTGTCTATGTATTCACACAAGTATTATGTTTCCGGATAATACAATTCTAGCATGAATAATAAACATTTATCATGATATAAGGAAATAAAATAATAACGTTATTATTGCCTCTAGGGCATATTTCCTTCAGTCTCCCACTTGCACTAGAGTCAATAATCTAGATTACACAGTAATGATTCTAACAAGCTTTGCATGATAAAGAGCTCAAAATAGAAAGAGCCAAACAAGCTTTTAAGCAAAAGGGAAAGATAAGCAAAGAGCTTTTCAGCAAGAACCATAGCATCATACGAGATTAAGATTGTCATACTCGATCATTTTGGATCATATCATCGGAATACCATACATATAGCATAATCGGGATAGAAGCCGTTGCATTTTTGCTTAGTAGGTTGTGCACAAGTCTTCATATCCGCCTATTGTGCAATCGTGCCAACATCTTTCTAGTGTTGTGCAACAATAGCATTTTCCATGGATTCCACATTTTGGCTCATTCCTTAGTTGCACGACCCCATTTATCTATTTGTGTGTGTGTTTCCATGTACCATATTTTGCTATTGGTCTACTTGTCGCATTTGCAAATTTGTGAATCTTTTCCAACATTATTGAGGCTCACTAACTATTGCATCAAATTTTGTGCCACCATCCTAACCGAGCTCCACTATAAGCTTTTACTTGTGTAGGTGTGAGAAACTGACAAGAATTGGTACCAATTGTGCTATTTCCTTGTTCCACATTTGAGTGATCATTGATCCATCTTCAACATCGGTCAAGGTACTTTTGGTATAAGTTCTTCTCTTTCTCCCACTCGCATATTTGCTTGGGATGATGGATAGGCCAAGTTCTTCTACCAACCCACTCTTCATCGAGGAAGACGACGATATGACTTCCTACATCACCAAGAGCCATCTCTTCGGTACACAATGAGCTTTGCATCAAGAACAACATGCTTTGGGCGACCGCATCGACAACCTTGCCACCAACTTATGAAAATCCAAGAAAATTACAAGAGACTACTTCGACACATCCATGGCATCTCTCAAAGAGGATATTCGAACCATGATGGTCAACCGCTCTTCTACCTCGTCGTCCCACTCAAGATGGAGCCACTCGAGTCGACACTCCGACGACACCATCTCCGGCTCAAGTACACTGAAATTGAACACTCTTCGTCGAGCCGCACGCCACGAACGTCAAGCAAACCACAATAATACTCTTCATGACACCGCTTCTCAAGACCATCGACATCGCCAAAACCAAGCTACCTTGTCGCAAGCACAAGAATGGCAACGCCTACGCCGACAAGAGGAAGAACGGGCGCGCTAATGACCCACAAGTATAGGGGATCTATCGTAGTCCTTTCAATAAGTAAGAGTGTCGAACCCAACGAGGAGCAAAAGGAAATGATAAGCAGTTTTCAGTAAGGTATTCTCTGCAAGCACTGAAATTATCGGCAACAGATAGTTTTGTGATAAGGTAATTTGTAACGAGTAACAAGTAATAAAAGTAAATAAGGTGCAGCAAGATGGCCCAATCCTTTTTGTAGCAAAGGACAAGCCTAGACAAACTCTTACATAAAGGAAAGCGCTCCCGAGGACACATGAGAATTATCGTCAAGCTAGTTTTCATTACGCTCATATGATTCGTGTTCGGTACTTTGATAATTTAATATGTGGGTGGACCGGTGCTTGAGTCCTGCCCTTCCTTGGAAAAGCATCCCACTTATGATTAACCCCTCTTGCAAGCATCCACAACTACAAAAGAAGTATTAAGGTAAACCTAACCATAGCATGAAACATATGGATCCAAATCAGCCCCTTACGAAGCAACACATAAACTAGGGTTTAAGCTTCTCTCATCTACTTATTACTTCCCAATGCCATTCCCTAGGCCCAAACAATGGTGAAGTGTCATGTAGTCGACGTTCACATGACACCACTAGAGGAAAGACAACATACATCTCATCAAAATATCGAATGAATACCAAATTCACATGACTACTTATAGCAAGACTTCTCCCATGTTCTCGGGAACGAACGTAATTGCTCACAAATCATATTCATGTTCATAATCAGAGGGGTATTAATATCCATAAAGAATCTGAACATATGGTCTTCCACCAAATGAACCAACTAGCATCAACTACAAGGAGTAATCAACACTACTAGCAACCCACAGGTACCAATCTGAGGTTTTGGAACAAAGATTGGATACAAGAGATGAAATTGGGTTTGAGATGAGATGGTGCTGGTGAAGATGTTGATGGAGATGGACCCCCTCCTGATGAGAGGATCGACGGTGATGACGATGGTGATGATTTCCCCCTCCCGGAGGGATATTTCCCCGGCAGAACAGCTTCGCCGGAGCCCTAGATCGGTTCCCACCAAGGTTCCGCCTCGTGGCGGCGGAGTTTCGTCCCGAGAGCTTGCTTATGATTTTTTTCTAGGGTGAAAGACTTCATATAGCCAAAGATGGGCACCGTAGGCCTGCCAGGGGGCCCACAAGACAGGGAGGCGCGCCTAGGGGGTAGGGCGCGCCCCCCACCCTCGTGGATGGTAGGTGGGCCCCCTCTGGTGCTTCCTTCGCCCAATATTTTTTATATATTCTAAAAATGAATCCCGTGGAGTTTTAGGACTTTTGGAGGTGTGCAGAATAGGTCTCTAATATTTGCTCCTTTTCCAGCCCAGAATTCCAGGTGCCGGCATTCTCCCTCTTCATGTAAACCTTGTAAAATAAGAGAGAATAGGCATAAGTATTGTGACATAATGTCTAAAAATAGCCCATAATGCAATAAATATCGATATAAAAGCATGATGCAAAATGGACGTATCAACTCCCCCAAGCTTAGACCTCGCTTGTCCTCAAGCGGAAGCCGATATCGAAAAATATGTCCACATGTTTAGAGATAGAGGTGTCGATAAAATAAGATACGGGCATGAGGGCATCATGATCATTCTCAGAATAGCAATATATATATATAGGGTGGGTCTATTCTAACAACACCCTTAAGAGTCTTATTCTGCACACAAAACGTCTTATTCTGCTAACACCCTAAGCCTCCCACGAACCGATCGAAAACAAAAACAGAAAAAAGAAACAAACGCCCCCACCCCCACCACTCGACCACCTCTCTGTCCATCTTCCTCTCCCACAGATGCCTCCTCCGATTCCCCACGACCAACCACCTTCCTCTCCTACCCCGGCGCCGCTCGCCTCCAACTACCTTTTGCCCCGCACCGGAGCCAGACAACCACCGCCTCCAACCACGCCCCGCCCCGAGCACCCCCTACCTTGGCCTCCCAAGGCCGCTGCGGCGATGGTCCACCCCACTGCCACTAGCGAAGGCCCTGGATCCGCACCACCACGCCTCCATTAGCCTGGATCCCCGCGCCTCCATGGCCGCCGGAAGAGGGCCTGTCCGCCCCCAACCCCGAGGTGTTGCCCTCGACCCACCCCGACCTTGGCCCATGATGGTCGTCCTCCACGGCCACTTCCCCGCCCCCACGACAACCGGTCTTCACGGGCGGGGCTCCACGGCGTAGTCCACAACGCCCCCGCCCCGACCAAGCTTGACGACGCGGCTGCGAACATCTTCTCCATCCTCCCGCGATGGCAACATCGCCGTGCCATGCCCCATCTCACGCCGGATCTGAACGCAGGGTCACCTGCCTCGCATCTCCGGTGCGGATCCGGGCGTGCAGCCCCCACCCATCTTCCTCGAGCTACTCTTTGCGTATATCTGCCTCCAGCACCTGATGCGGTTCTATTTTCATATATTCGTGCAGCTCGGCGGCGTGGCACTGCGCAGCTCTGGCGATTCACTTGTGTGTGTGTGCAGTCCGGCGATGGTCAACTCCGGTGTCGCAATTGGTCGTTGGTGACCTTGCTACAGTTCGTTGCCGCACATCATGTGGCTTCTGCAGTTGTGGGCTGTGCAGCTTGGCCAGCGCTGCAGTGCGGTCAAGCGATGTGTGCGGTTTGGCCTCACGGGATTTTGGCTGTGCAGCTTGGCCAGCGTTGCAGTGCGTACGACGATGCAGTTTGTTGAATTGGCGTGTGCAGCTAGGGATTTTGGCGGCGTAACGCTCAGGCGTGTGCTTTCCCAGTGATGTTCGCCCGCGTGTGTAGTGCGGTTTCCCCGGTGCTGTCCGCCCGGATGTGCACTGTGAATAGGTTCACTTGTGTGTGTAGTGTGTGTGATGTAGTGTGGCAACAAGGCCGTGTGAGGTTACATGGGGTTGTTTTGACCCTATGCAGCCCGATTGCCGCCTCGTCCACACAATTCACAACACGAAAATGTCCTTTTCTGGTGACATCCTCTTTTGGATGGATGCATTTCAGCACGGCCGCTCTGCAGTCCAGCGACCATCGCCGTGCAGCTCGGCGACGCGAGTGATGTGGTAAACTTGCAAAAATTTGTAGTTTTTGCTTGCAAGTAGTGTGCGCTGCTTCGGGTGAGCTCGCCTCCTTGTAGTCCACCGACAATTCGTGCAGTGCGGCCCATGCATGTGTGCAGTCTGTGGTGCGTGGGAAGCAGCTCGCAAAAGGTCTCATGAAGTTATTTTTCCCCTGTGCAGCTTGGTTGCTGCCTCCATGCAGTTCGGTTGACTCACTGCTGCAGTAGGTCGCCGGTGTGTGCGTGTAGATCAGTTCTGCCAGGCGGCACTGCCCCATGGTAGTTTAGTGTGTTTGTGTGTGTGTTTTTCATATTATTTTGGCCATGTGAATGAATTCTTGTATGTAATGTATATGTTGGGTGTATTCAGTTCACCTGAAAACAAACGCAAGATTTTTATAAAAACTATTGCAGTACACTTACAAAAACGCCATAGAAAAAATGTTAATTCACTCTATCGTGTTCATGAACAGAAACCAAAACATCTTGATGAAGTTCACTTCTTATTAGATGTAGTTCCCTCGCTCAGTCCCTGCGGTCCACTTGTTAGAAAAAAAGGCAAAAGAAAACATTTTCATAAAAAGACAAAAGAAATCAAGAAGCTCGTTTGCATGTGTGATGCAGTGCATTCTTCTCTCTGATGCAGTACACACATGGATTTTGGTGTCGCGAAAAACAGAGTGTCCGCATTTCGGTAAAATCAAAATTGCTCTTAAATCGTAAAGAATTAGAGAGAGTGTTCTACATGAAAAAGTTGCGCCTCGTCGATATCTTTCCAACGGTGTATAATTTGAGTCATTTTGACCAGCGGTTTGTAAAAATTTCGCGAAAAATGATTGCTGCCACTCGTCGTCCCCCACACCATTTTTAAAATTAACTTAAAACTGTAAGGAATCTCAAAATCATTTCTACATATGAAAGATGCGCCTTGTCCACAGCTTTCCAACGACGTATTACATGCCTCGTTTCTACAAACAGTTCAAAAACTAGAGATAAAACAGTATCG
Source organism: Triticum urartu (assembly GCF_003073215.2). Classification (NCBI taxonomy): domain Eukaryota; kingdom Viridiplantae; phylum Streptophyta; class Magnoliopsida; order Poales; family Poaceae; genus Triticum; species Triticum urartu. The sequence continues at coordinate 303,650,586 of NC_053024.1, read as the reverse complement.
AAAATTGCAAAAATTTCACAAAAAAAGTAATTCCGCGATTTAGTAAATTTGAAACTGCTCTTAAACTGTAACGAATTAGAGAAAATAATAGATATGAAAAAGATGCGCATCAATGATATATTTCCAACGGTGTATCATTTGCTTTATTCGGATGAGCGGTTTAGAAAAAATCATGAAAATACGCTCGCTGCCACTCGTCATCCGCCGCACCGTTTTTTAAACTACTCTTAAACCGCGAGGAATTTCAAAAAGTATTCAACATGGCGAAGTTGCGCATAATACATAGCTTTCCAATGGTATATTATATGCCTCGCTCCAATAAACGTTAAAAAATTAGAGTGAAAACAGTACCGAAAAAACACCGCGTGCAGTTTTTTCCGACACAAAGTTCACTAGACTAGATTGCAGTGCTCTTGCTATAGAAAATGCAGTGCTCTCGCATTGAGCGTGCAGTGCGGAAGTGTTTTCAAAATAACTATTCTGTTAATATTAGCAGAAAATGCAGGGTCGCGCTATTCGTCACGCTGGTTGAGGAATAGTTATTCTTCACCCCCCCTCTATTTTACCATCAATGCCCCTATATATATATATATATATATATAGGGTCGCGCTATTCGTCACCCTGGGTGATGAATAGTTATTCTTCACCCCTCTCTATTTTACCATCAATGCACCGTAATTTTACGTTCTGTAAGTTTTGTCTTATTTCCGACGCAAAAAGGGACCGTAAGAAAATATATAATCGCCATAAAAATATTTTATGTTATGTAAAATTATAAACGTAAAAACATAGTCTAAAATACACATAAACTACAAATTTTCTTGTCTTATGACCTATATTTTTATTTTCTTATGTCAAATTTTACGTAGTGAATCAATAGGATTGTAACTATTTGAATTCGAAACATAATTTAATTATGAAATGATCATAAGATTACCTCAGGTGAAGAATAATTTATTCTGCACCCTGGGTGATGAATAGTAACATTATATATATATAGGACACCTCTTTTATACTTCCAGGAGTATGTACTCCTGTCCTAGTGGATATGCTAGATGGATAAACATGATAGCCGTCGAGCCAACAGACCGGCTAATTAGCAATTTAGCATGCATAACAACTTCTTACAAGCGCGCATGCAGCCGCTAGCTTTAATTACATAATTAGGAATTTTGGTACGCAACTTACACTCCGCAGCTAGCATACATCTTGGACATTTTTGTTAAAATGTGTGTACATTATACGTAGAAGGCATGCGGCAAGAGTTATAGTCTATTAGCAATTTACGAGTAGGTATATCTCAAGCAATAAAAAATATTATGAAGGTATATCCTATATCCGTAAGAATTGTGTACAGCTCGTTTGAGTTATATCTTGAAGAAGTGTAGACTGCACTTTTTTAAGAATATACTGCAATTTTTTCTAGGTGCATATACTAACGCCTCTTCATCTAAAGATTTTTCTGACTTTATTTTGAAGGAGTATATTGTGCATTTTTATAAGGGGTATATACTGCATTTTTTCTAGGAGTATATCATTTCTTCTACGAGGGATTTTTCTGATTTTATTTTGAAGGAGTATATAGTGCATTTTTATAAGCTGTGTATACTGCAATTTTTTCTAGGAGCATATGGTTTCTTCTTCAAGGGATTTTCTGACTTTATTTTGAAGGAGTATCTAGTGCATTTTTATAGGGAGTATATGCTGACTTTTTAAAGGAGTACATACTGGTTTACTAAGCAGTATATACTGGCTTTTTTAAGGGGTGCATATTGATTTTTAGAGTATGTACTGAATTTTTTCTGAACAAGTATATGCGAACATATTTTTGGAGGAGTATGTACTTCATTTTTTTACAAGGAGTGCGTACTTACTTTTTTTTGAAGCAGTATATACAATATTGTTTTTAAAGAGTATACATATAATGCCATTTTTTTAGAAAGAACCAAATAAGTATACTCGGCTAGTTCGTAGGAGTACATATATGGCTATTACGTGCATCCTACATGTGTACTGCTTGTGCACTATGAGTGCCTCCCAGTCCCATCTTGCTCCATCAAGTGTGTGTATTGTAGGCCACCGGAGAGTGGGCTGACGCGGCTGAGTGTCACGCCCACAAGCTGTCTAACACGCACAAAGCATGTGTCTGTAGCGATGAACAAATCTGCAAAACCAAATTCAGATGTTAAAGAGGAATAGAAAACATAGGTTTAGAACAACAGACACCAAGCGGTGGTGCTACAGTGCCTAGTGGCGATTTGGGCGATTTGCCGGCGACTGGCGTCTTTGCCGTGCTTCCCTTCCCGGTTCCCCCTGATCCCTTCTCCCTTCAGCTATCTTCTCTTCTGATCTGGTTTTCCTCTAGATTCCCCCTCTATCTCTTTCCCTTTCTCATGTATTGGTCTCCCTTCCTCTGTTATCTGTCTCGTCTTCGAATCCTACTTCTAAGTCATCTACTCTGTCCCAATAATCCTGATTTCTTCTTCCTCGTGGTTTTCTATTCAATCCCCTCGGTCATCCCTTTCTTTTTCTGGTTGGAGCATGTTGTCGATGAAGCTATCCGGTGAGAGCCTTACTGCTTTTCCCGGGAAGACGGGAGGGCGCCTAGGTGTGGATTTGGCAGAGATGGAATGTTTCAAGGCGAGGGCGATGCAGATCATTCGCAAGTCGAGGGATCCGTCAAGATGTCTCAAGTTGATGCGAATTAAGGCAGGTTCATTACTGGATTCTTGTGGGTCTTCGGAACGAGGGATGTGCTCGTCGCAGGAAATTCCTCTTCCCCTGCAGGTTGGCACGAAGACACTTGTGCTGAATGGAGTTCAGCTAGCTGCTCCTGAGATTGATATTACTGGGCAATGTCATGGAAATAAGCCTCTGGCTGGATCTGATTCTAAAGCAGCAGAGGTGCAAGTGGATTTGGGGATGAATGATGCTGCAGTTGGCGTTGGTTCAGAGGGGCACTTCCTTCTTCAACTGTGTGCTAATGCTGACCTGGGAATTCAACAATATATGTTTTGCAATACAAAAGAACTGGATTGGATATGTGCGTGCATGTTTTCGGATACAAACATATCCAGTTATCGCTTTGTTCATGGAGTCCCGGTGGAAGAGGAGACAGATCTAGGAGGATTTTGGTTGTCTGTTAAACATACAGTTAAAGTGCAGTTTCAGAGTTTGTTAACAAGTACATGGAAGAAGATCCGGCGGAATACAAAATGGGGTTTCTGGAAAAGCTCAAATAATATTAATACGTGCTTCTTTGTTCGTTGTGGGCAGGATACTGATAATAGAATTATGGCAAGAATTCTGATCAAAGTAACTAGAGTGAACAATGTGACAGAGTTTTCTTTGTCTCAAGGATGTAGTGGTGTGGGGATACAGAGTATTGTTGTGATCGATGGTACAGCAGGATCGGCGGCATCCCTTGAGGATGACCGCCGGAACCAATGAATATTCTCTGCCTGAACTGTCGCGGAATTGGGCAACCGGAGACAGTTCGTGAAATCTGTGACCTGATTAGGTTACATCGCCCGGCCTTAGTTTTTCTCTCGGAGACTAAGGTCTCAGATAAGAGAGCTCAGGAGTTGAGGCATCGCTTGGGATTCAGCAATGCTTTCGGTGTTAAAGCAAGGGGGCTGAGTGGTGGTCTTGTTCTTTACTGGAATAATGATTCTAGTGTTTCGTTGAAATCTTTCAGTGACTCGCACATTGATGTATTTGTGTGCAATGAAGAGACAGGGGAAAAGGAATGGCGTTTCACTGGGTTTTATGGGGAGCCAACAAGAACCAAGAGGAAGAATAGTTGGGAATTAATACAGTTTATGCGAAGAGAATATGATCACCCATGGCTGTGTGCGGGGGATTTTAATGAAATTCTTGATGCATTTGAACAGTTTGGAGGCAATGACAGGGAAGAATGGAAGATGGAAGGATTTAGAGATACTGTTGATTACTGTCGCTTCACTGATTTGGGCTTCTCTGGTCTCCCATATACATGGGATAACCGACAGCAAGGACAAAACAATGTAAAAGTTCGCCTAGATAGAGGACTAGCTGATGGCAAGTTTTTAGATCTATTTGATGACACTTCGGTGCGGCACATTCAGACCTCTGTGTCTGATCATTGCGCACTTGTATTAACGACTAATAGATCAGCTTGGTTACGAAATAAAGGACGAAACAAACCGTTTCGCTTCGAAAATGCCTGGACTCGCCACGAGAGGTATGAACAAGTGGTGGAAGAAGGATGGCAGACGCAAGCTAATGATCTGGCTGGCGTTTATGATGCGCTGAATGGTGTGCGACGTAGTCTGCAGAAATGGTGCCGGGAGGAGTTTGGTTCGGTGGAGAAACAACTTAAAATGATGAGAGAAAAATTGGAAAGGCTAAGAGCAGTCTCTTTAGGAACTGGGCCAACTCTAGCTGAACGAGACCTTCTCAAACGCATATCGGAGTTGCTGGCCAGAGAGGAGGCTCTCAAGAAGCAACGGTCCAGGGTTTTGTGGCTGCAGGAAGGTGATAGGAACAATGAGTTCTTCCATGCTAAGATGAAAGAAAGATCACGTACAAATAAAATTAAGTCATTGCGGAAGCCAGATGGTACGGTTGCGACCGAGCAACACGAGTTGGAAGCAATTGCTATGAATTTTTACATAGATCTGTTTACGGCACAGCAAGAGACTCATCCGGAGCTAGCAACAGAGTTGGTTCAGTGTAAAGTTTCACAAGAAATGAATGAAAAGCTGTGTTCTGTTATCACAAATGAGGAGATTGAAAGAGCTCTTTTCATGATGCATCCAAACAAGTCCCCAGGTCCAGATGGTTTTACAGTAGGTTTTTACATTCGCCATTGGCATCTCTTGAAAGATGTTGTTTGCAATGCTATGCGTACTTTTCTTGAAGGCGATGATATGCTGGAGGTGGTTAATTCTACTGTTTTGGTCCTTATTCCAAAAATAAAAAATCCGCAAGACCTTACACAGTACAGGCCAATCTCATTGTGTAACGTGCTCTATAAACTAGCTTCAAAAGTTCTTGCCTTGAGGCTAAGACCAGTATTGCATCATATCATCGCGGAAGAACAAACAGCGTTTGTCCCAGGACGATTGATTTCAGACAATGTTCTTACGGCTTATGAGTGTATTCACTACCTCAAGAAGAAAAAGGGCAAATCTGGTGATGTGACAGTTAAGTTGGACATGGCCAAGCCATATGATAGGGTGGAATGGTCTTATCTACGTGCGATGATGAACAAGTTGGGGTTTGCAGAAGCATGGATCGATAGAGTTATGGTATGTGTGCAGTCAGTATCTTTTTCTGTGCGCGCGAATGGGCAATTTTCTTCCACTTTCAGACCCACTCGAGGAATTAGGCAGGGCGATCCAATATCTCCCTACTTATTTCTTATTTGTGCAGAAGGATTGAGTTGTTTGCTGAAATTTAAAGGTCCGGTACATCTTTCTCGAGGTGTAAGAGTTGGCGTTCATGCTCCATGGGTCTCACACCTACTATTCACCGATGATTGCTTGGTCTTTACACAGGCTACGGTTGAGACTGCCACTAGGCTGCATAACATTTTGGACATCTATAAAACAGCTTCTGGTCAGATGGTCAACTGTAGTAAATCAGCCATTTTCTTTAGCGCAAACTGTACTGATGAGACAAAGGCAATGGTCCATGTGAATATGGAGATTGAGACGGAAGCATTAGTTGAGAAGTACCTTGGACTACCAACCGCCATCAGTAAATCTTCTGATGTACAGTTTGAGCACATAGCAACAAATATTCGAAAATTGGTGAATGGGTATGTTCCTAAACTCTTAAGCAGTGCGGCAAGGGAAGTTTTGATTAAAGCGGTATGCCAAGCTATCCCAACTTATTCTATGAGCTGCTTTAGACTTTCCAAGAAATTGTGCAAGAAATTAACCAATATTGTGGCCCGCTTCTTTTGGGGGAGATGATAATAAGAGGAAATTGCATTGGAAGAAGTGGAAGGATATTGCAATACCTAAAGGAGAAGGAGGGATGGGTTTTAGGGATTTCGAATTATTCAACCAGGCTATGATGGCGAAACAAGGCTGGAGGTTGCTTACATCACCAGATTCTCTATGCGCTAGAGTCTTAAAGGGTAAGTACTATCATGATCATGAATTTATGTCAGCTAAGAACAAAAGAGGATCCTCGCATATTTGGAGAGCCATTCTTCATGGCAGAGAGGGTCTAAAATTAGGCCTGATAAAGAGGGTTGGTGATGGTTCTTCTATTCACCCATGGGAGGATCCATGGATTCCTTTTAACCATGGTTTCAAACCCCTAATTCAGCTTCCTGATGCAGCTATCAGTAGGGTGGAAGAATTGATTGACGCAGACAATGGTGAATGGAATATGAATTTGATTAATGCAAATTTTGTGGAACCGGATGTTAGTGTAATATGCAGGATTCCGATTAGTAATTCAGCTGAGGATATTTGGGCTTGGCAACCAGAAAAACATGGTCATTTCACTGTGAAATCGGCATATAGAGTTCTTGTCTCTAAAAGTCGTCAAACTTACCAGCCCAGGTCTAGCATCAATCAGGAGAAGGTATGGAAGAAAATGTGGAAACTTGAGGTCCCTCCCAAGGTGAAGAATTTCTGGTGGCTTATTATCCATGACTTTATACCATGTCGTGCCGTTTTGAAGCGACGACATATGGAACGTATTGATTTCTGTGACACTTGTGGTCAACAAGAAACTACAATGCATGCTATCTTTGATTGCACTTGGGCAAGGATCTTCTGGGAGCAGGTGAAGTCCCTAACTGGCATAAAAATTCCTGACCTACATCCACACTCTTGGATGTTCGATGTGGTGGATGGTACAAAGATACCCCAATCTGAAGCTTGTATAATTTTAAGTGGAGCATGGGCGATCTGGACTGAACAAAATGCAAGAAAGCATGGAGAGTCTGGACGCTGTATCATGCAATCAGTAAGATGGGTGATAGACTCGGTAATGGACTCAACAAGTGCTGGAAAAGTAAGCAAGCCGAAGCAATCAAAACAAATAAAATGGAATCCACCTGATGAAGGCGTGATGAAGATTAATGTAGATGCATCCTTTGATGATGTTTCCTGTCAAGGTTCGACTGGGCTGGTTATTCGGGATAGGGAGGGTGCATTACTTTGTGCACAAGCCCTTTGGTATAATTTTGCAGCTAGCTCACAGTCCATGGAAGCAGAAGCAATTCGAGATGGGGTTCGAATAGCTATTGAGAGAGGTTTCAGTAAAGTTGATGTGGAAACTGATGCTCAAGCTATTGTTAAGTTGTGGGAGTCAGATACCTTCTATCGTTCGGAGATAGCTGCCATTCTTCAAGAGATCAGGGAGCTTTCTGATCAATTTGAGAGTTTTAGGCTAAAATTCGTACGTAGAGAAGCTAATGAAGCGGCTCATTTATGTGCGAAGCAGGCGACAAGTGTTAGGAGAAGATGTTTATGGCTTAATTACACTCCTGTTTTCCTAATGAACACGTTGTATCGTGACTGTATGCCTGCTTAAGTAAGCAATAAAACTCTTTTATGTTGCAAACAAAAAAATTCAGATGTTAATGCTTTAGCAGACTGATGGATCGTAGACTTGACTGGAAAGTGTTCATACAAAATGCAGTCTTTCTATGACAAAAATACAAAATACAGTTGGATCCCAGATCTCATGCAAGTATGTTGGCAGCCCATCTCGTGGTACCCTGGTTAAACAACATCATACCTGGTTAAACAACATCATACTCCAAACTGTTGTCGCCGGCGGCCAAGACTATTATGTAAAACAATGGGCGCATCTAGATAGCTTGTTAGTCGTACATGCAAGATTAAATGATTGTACATGCATAGAATAGATTGATTCTTTGAGTGAGGCAGATATCTTACTGGTTGAGTACAACACGCGCGCGCCTGAGTAGCAGGAGTTGAGTACCGCGCCATGTGCATGCCGCGCGCTGGGATGGACATACGGTCATCGGCCGGCAGCCAGACGCTCAGCCCAATCATGTGGTGGCGTGCCCGGGTTGAACGATGACAAGGATCATCGATGGGATCGGATGAGAAAGGGTATTTGTTGCCATCGTTGTCACTGTCGCCGCCATCGCCGTCGTCGATGTGTTCCGTAAGTGAGGACATGACGGCCATGTTATTCCGAAGATGAAACAGAGCCTATAATAGGCTAATGAATGGTACTATCAAGATTGAAATTAGCGCATGCTTATCCCTAATATTTCGGAGCAAACCTTATCCCTTCCATCGGTTAGTTGGATGCCAAGCCTCGTGGATTGCAAAAAAGATGACACGTGGCTAGGAGTATGTACTCCTAGGAGTACTAACCCATATATATATATATATATATATTGTCATATGATTTCTTATGCTAAATTAACAATTCATTCACAATTTCAAGTATGAATCAAAAACTTCATTGAAAACTAACAAACTATAATCTCAGTCATTGAAGCAATTGCAATTTATCATAACATCGGAAAGAGTCAATATAAGAGCTTTTCAGCAAGTCCACATACTCAACTATCATTTAGTCTTTCACAATTGCTAACACTCACACAATACTTATGGGTATGAAGTTTTAATCGGACACACAGAAAGATAGGGGCTTATAGTTTTGCCTCCCAACCTTTTACCTGAAGAGTAATGTCAACAATAATAGCTCATGAAAACTCACATCCAATTAGCTATATATATCAGAATCTTTCCAACACACAGTGCTTGCCAAAAGATAAAATGTAAAAAGGAATGATGAAGATCACCATGACTCTTGTATGAAGTATAAGACAAGAATAAAAGATAGGCCCTTCATAGAGGGAAGCAGAGGTTGTCATGTGTTTTTATGGTTGGATGCACGAAATCTTAATGCAAAAGAATGTCACTTTATATTGCCACTTGTGATATGGACATTTATTATGCAGTTCGTCGCTTTTATTTCTTCCACATCACAAGATCGTATAAAGCTAATTTTCTCCATACTAATAAATCATACATATTTAGAGAGCAATTTTTATTGCTTGCAATAATGACAACTTACTTGAGGGATCTTACTCAATCCATAGGTAGATATGGTGGACTCTCATGGCAAAAATGGGTTTAAGGATATTTGGAAGCACAAGTAGTATCTCTATTTGGTGCAAAGAATTTGGCTAGCATGAGGGGGAAAGGCAAGATCAACATGTTGGATGATCCATGACAATATAATTTATTTCGGATGTAAGAAAGCATAACCCATTACATTGTCTTCCTTGTCCAACATCAACTTTTTAGCATGTCATATTTTAATGAGTGCTCACAATCATAAAAGATGTCCAAGATAGTATATTTATATGTGAAAACCTCTCTTTCTTTATTACTTCCTACTAATTGCAACGATGACCGAAGCTATGTTTGTCAACTCCCAACAACTTTTATTCATCATACTCTTTATATGTGAAGTCATTACTCTCCCTAAGATCAATATGATCTCTTTTATTTCTTTTTATTCTTTCTTTTATTCCCTCGTGATTAAAGCAAGGTAATCAAGCCCTTGACTCAAAACTAATCTTTATTATATATAGCTCACGGACTCGATTACATAGAAGGATCATAGAGCAAAACTCAAAACTAAATCATACTAGAACTTTATTCTACTAGATCAAGATATTACCAAAAGGATCGAACTAGAAAAACGGTAAAGATAAAAGTGTGATGGTGATACGATACCGGGGCACCCCCGCCCCCAAGCTTGGCAGTTGCCAAGGGGAGTGCCCATACCCGATACTCAGTTCTTCTTTGGTGGTAGTGATGATGGAGTTGTTGATGATGTAGGCTTGTCATCCATCTTCCAAGGCATAGGCTCACCATCATAGAAAGATGATCGATTCTCTAGGATCCTCGAATCTGCAGCCAAACTCATCCTCTTGAATCTATATTCATACTCATAGTTTTGGTTTTGCAGGTCATAGATCTGGGCTTGGAGGTGCTCGATTTTCTCGTGAAGCTTGAAGATGGTCTCCCCAATGTCCTTGGCATCCAGCTTGTGCTTGTTGGTGAACTCCGCGATCATCATGTGGTTGGCGTCGAGTCCGCGTTCCACCATCCCCTGGCACTTCAAAACTTGTTTCTCCATTGCTTCGAGTCTTGTCTCCACGCATCCGGGCCTCCTTGGTCCCTCAACATCGCGGATGTGCAGCACCCCCTCACGCAACTCAATGGTTTGAGGGTGTTACAGCACCTCCGCGAGGTAGGGGTTGATGACCCTCTTGAAAAACTTGTCCTTGGGGGCGCTTGAAGACGTCATGGTGATCTAGATCTGTCAGAAAAACAGCTCGAAACAAAAACAGGTGATATTTGCATGGTACGGTGGTCAAAACCTTCGGGAGATTATATAATGAATTTTTACCGACCAAAAGAAGTATCGTGTAAGAAAACGGAGCCCGGAGGGCACACGAGGTGCCCACGAGGCAGGGGGCGCGCCCAGGGGGGTAGGGCGCGCCCTCCACCCTCGTGGATGCCTCGTGTCCTTTCCGAACTGCTTCTTATTTTCCTATTTTCTAAATATTCCAAAACGGAGAAAAATTGCTATAAGAACTGTTTTGGAGTCGGTTTACTTACTGTACCACATACTTTTCCTTTTCGGAGCTGAAACATTCTAGAAGGTGTCCCTTATATACTCCTCCGGGGTTACGGTTTCAATAACATTAGTTTCAACATTTATAGGATTACCTGAGATATAGTGTTTGATTCTTTGACCGTTCACCATCCTCGGATTTGTGCCTTCAAAGTTGTTGATTTTTATGGCACTAGAACGATAGACCTCCTCGATAACGTAAGGACCTTCCCATTTAGAGAGGAGTTTTCCTGCAAAAAAGCTTAAACGAGAGTTGTATAACAATACATAATCACCTATATTAAACTCATGTTTTTGTATCCTTTTTGTCATGCCATCTTTTAACTTTTTCTTTGAACAGTTTGGCATTCTCATAGGCTTGGGTTCTCCACTCATCAAGTGAGCTAATGTCAAATAGTCTCTTCTCACCGGCAAGTTTGAAGTCATAGTTGAGCTCTTCTCCCAATTCAAGACAAGATTAGTTTCTTCACATCTCTGCAAAACTCGATCAAGGTTGCTTAAGAAATCATCAAAAGAAATTCCATATAAAGAAAAATCATCCATGAATACCTCAACATCTTTTCACAAAGTAAGAGAATATAGCAGTCAAGCATCTTTTGAAAGGTAGCAGGGTGCATTACATAAACAAAAGGCATACGTCTATAAGCAAAGGTACCAAAAGGGGCAAGTAAAGGTGGTTCTTTTCTTGATCCTCTTTTGACACAGGTATTTGAGAGAAAACCAGAATAACCATCTAGAAAGCAAAATTGTGTATGTTAGATAATCTTTCTAGCATTTGATCAATAAAAGGTAAAGGGTAATGATCCTTTTTAGTAGCTTTATTTAGTTTGCGGAAAATCAATTACCATTCTATAACTGTAACAATTCTTTGTGGGATCAATTCATCTTTATCATTAGGAACAATAAGTAATACCTCCCTTCTTAGGGACACAATGGACATGACTCCACACTAACTATCAGCAATGGGATAATTATCCTGCCTCCAGAAGCTTTAGTATTTCTTTCTTACCACTTCTTTTCATACTTGGGATTTAGGCCGTCGTTGGTGATCAACAACCGGTTTAGCGTCTTTTCCCAGTTTTAATTTTGTAATGGCATTAGAGTGGGGACTAATGCCCTTAAGATCATCCAGAGTATATCCAATAGGCAGCATGGTGCTTCCTTCAAGAGTTTTCAAATAATTTCTCTTCTTCCTGCTCTGAAAGGTTAGCACTAATAATAACAGGATATATCTTCTTTTCATCAAGATAAGCATATTTAAGAGTATCAGGCAACGGTTTAAGCTCAAACTCGTGATCACCCTTGGGTGGAGGAGGATCCCCTACTTCATCTATTTCCCTTCTTTCATTCATAAACATATCATTTTCATGGTCTAGCAAATATTGTTCTAAAGGATCATTAGGAGGCACGGCAATAGAAGCAAGACCAATAATTTCATCTTTACTAGGAAATTCTTTATCATGGGGTTGTCTATAAAATTTAGCAAAATTAAAATCATGAGACATATCCCCTAAACCAACAGAAACAATATCCTTTTTGCAGTCTATCTTAGCATTAACAGTATTCAAGAAGGGTCTACCAAATATAATGGGACAAAAGTCATCTTGTGGGGAACCAAGAACAAGAAAATCAGCAGGATATTTAACTTTCCCACACAAGACTTCAACATCTCTAACAATCCCAATCGGTGAAATAGTATCTCTATTGGCAAGCTTAATTGTAACATCAATACCTTCTATCTCAGCAGGTGTAATATCATGCATAATTTATTCATATAAAGAATGAGGTATTGCGCTCGCACTAACACCCATATCACATAAGCCATGATAGCAATGATCTCCTATTTTAACAGAAATAACAGGCATGCCTACAACAGGTCTATGTTTATTCTTAGTATCGGGTCTAGCAATTCTAGCAGCTTCATCACAAAAGTAAATAACATGCCCATCAATATTATCGGCCAAGAGATCTTTAACCATAGCAATACTAGGTTCAACTTTAATTTTCTCAGAGGGTTTGGGTGTTCTAATGTTACTTTTGTTGACCACAGTTGAAGCTTTAGCATAATCCTTCATTCTAACAGGAAAAGATGGTTTCTCAATATAAGCGGTAGGAACAATAGGATCAACATTATAAGTGATAGTCTTTTCTTCAACTTTAATAGGTTCAACTACTTTTACTTCAATGGGAGGATGATATTTAAGCCACTTCTCCTTAGGGAGGTCAACATGAGTAGCAAAGGATTCACAAAAAGAAGCTACTATCTCAGAGTCAAGTCCATATTTAGCGCTAAATTCATGAAAAGCATCGGTATCCATAAAAGATTTAACACAATCAAACTTAGGTATTATACATGACTCCTTACCTCTGTCGAGTTACAAATCTTCAGAGTTGCGTTTAATTCTTTCCAATAAATCCCATTTGAATTCAACAGTCTTCATCATAAAAGAACGAGTACAAGAAGTACCGAGCATGGAGATTATTGAGAGAAAGCCGAACATAAAATTTTTGAATAATAATTTCTCTTAAGAGATCATGATTGGGGCATGAATATAACATTGATTTAAGCCTCCCCCAAGCTTAATCGATGCTTTCTCGTTCGCGAGGCCAAAAATTATATATGTAATTACGATCACGATGAACCAGATGCATAGGATAAAACTTCTGATGAAATTCCAATTTCAAGCGGTTGTAGTTCCATGATCCAATATCATCACATAGCCTAAACCATGTCAATGCCTTTCCCTTCAAAGATAAAGGTAAGACCTTCTTATTGATAACATCCTCGGGCATACCTGCAAGCTTAAATAATCCACAAACTTCATCCACGTAGATTAGGAGCAAATCAGGATGCAATGTTCCATCTCCTATAAAAGGATTAGCTAGCAGTTTATCTATCATACCCGAAGGAATTTCAAAATAGACATTTTCAGTACATTCAGTAGGTTGAGGAGTAACTCTTTCCTCTACTGGTCGGGGTGAAGATTGTTGGGGAACGTAGTAATTTCAAAATTTTCCTACGCACACGCAAGATCATGGTGATGCATAGCAACAAGAGGGGAGAGTGTGATCTACGTACCCTCGTAGACCGATAGCAGAAGCATTATGACAACGCGGTTGAATGTAGTCGTACGTCTTCACGGCCCGACCGATCAAGCACCGAAACTACGGCACCTCCGAGTTTTAGCACACGTTCAGCTCGATGACGATCCCCGGACTCCGATCCAGCAAAGTGTCGGGGAAGAGTTCCGTCAGCACGACGGCGTGGTGACGATCTTGATGTTCTACTGTCGCAGGGCTTCGCCTAAGCACGCACTACAATATTATCGAGGACTATGGTGGAAGGGGGCACCGCACACGGCTGAGAACGATCTTAGAGATCAACTTGTGTGTCTAGGGGTGCCCTGCCCCCGTATATAAAGGAGCCAAGGGGGGGGGGGCCCTAGGAGGAGGCGCGCAGGAGGAGTCCTACTCCTACCGGGAGTAGGACTCCCCCCTTTCCCTAGTTGGATTAGGACTTGGGGAAGAAGGAAGAGAGGGAAGAAAGGAAAGGGGGGCGCCGCCCCCTCCTTGTCCAATTCGGACTTGGGGGGGAGGGGCGCGCGGCAGCCCCTAGGCCTCCTCTCCTCTTCCTCCACTAGGCCCATTAAGGCCCATTAGGTTACCGGGGGGTTCCGGTAACCTCCCGGTACTCCGGTAAAATGCCGATTTCACCCGGAACACTTCCGATGTCCAAACATAGGCTTCCAATATATCAATCTTTATGTCTCGACCATTTCGAGACTCCTCGTCATGTCCGTGATCACATCCGGGACTCCGAACAACTTCGGTACAATCATAAACTCATAATATAACTGTCATCGTGAAACCTTAAGCGTGCGGACCCTACGGGTTCGAGAACAATGTAGACATGACCGAGACACGTCTCCGGTCAATACCAATAGCGGAACCTGGATGCTCATATTGGCTCCACATATTCTACGAAGATCTTTATCGGTCAGACCGCATAACAACATACGTTGTTCCCTTTGTCATCGGTATGTTACTTGCCCGAGATTCGATCGTCGGTATCTCAATACCTAGTTCAATCTCGTTACCGGCAAGTCTCTTTACTCGTTTCGTAATACATCATCTGCAACTAACTCATTAGTTGCAATGCTTGCAAGGCTTATGTGATGTGCATTACCGAGAGGGCCCAGAGATACCTCTCCGACAATCGGAGTGACAAATCCTAATCTCGAAATACGCCAACCCAACATTTACCTTTGGAGACACCTGTAGAGCTCCTTTATAATCACCCAGTTACGTTGTGACGTTTGGTAGCACACAAAGTGTTCCTCCGGTAAACGGGAGTTGCATAATCTCATAGTCATAGGAACATGTATAAGTCATGAAGAAAGCAATAGCAACATACTTAAACGATCGGGTGCTAAGCTAATGGAATGGGTCATGTCAATCACATCATTCTCCTAATAATGTGATCCCGTTAATCAAATGACAACACATGTCTATGGTTAGGAAACTTGACCATCTTTGATTAACGACCTAGTCAAGTAGAGGCATACTAGTGACATTTAGTTTGTCTATGTATTCACACAAGTATTATGTTTCCGGATAATACAATTCTAGCATGAATAATAAACATTTATCATGATATAAGGAAATAAAATAATAACTTTATTATTGCCTCTAGGGCATATTTCCTTCAGTCTCCCACTTGCACTAGAGTCAATAATCTAGATTACACAGTAATGATTCTAACACCCATGGAGCTTTGGTGTTGATCATGTTTTGCTCGTGGAAGAGGCTTAGTCAATGGGTCTGCTACATTCAGATCCGTATGTATCTTGCAAATCTCTATGTCTCCCACCTGGACTAGATCCCGGATGGAATTGAAGCGTCTCTTGATATGCTTGGTTCTCTTGTGAAATCTAGATTCCTTTGCCAAGGCAATTGCACCAGTATTGTCAAAAAAGATTTTCATTGGACCCGATGCACTAGGTATGACACCTAGATCGGATATGAACTCCTTCATCCTGACTCCTTCGTTTGCTGCTTCCGAAGCAGCTATGTACTCCTCTTCACATGTAGATCCCGCCACAACGCTTTGTTTAGAACTGCACCAACTGACAGCTCCACCGTTTGATGTAAACACGTATCCGGTTTGCGATTTAGAATCATCCGTATCAGTGTCTAAGCTTGCATCAACGTAACCATTTACGATGAGCTCTTTGTCACCTCCATATATGAGAAACATATCCTTAGTCCTTTTCAGGTATTTTAGGATGTTCTTGACCGCTGTCCAGTGATCCACTTCTGGATTACTTTGGTACCTCCCTGCTAGACTTATAGCAAGACACACATCAGGTATGGTACACAATATTGCATACATGATAGAGCCTATGGCTGAAGCATAGGGAACATCTTTCATTTTCTCTCTATCTTCTGCATTGGTCAGGCATTGAGTGTTACTCAATTTCACACCTTGTAACACAGGCAAGAATCCTTTCTTTGCTTGATCCATTTTGAACTTCTTCAAAACTTTGTCAAGGTATGTGCTTTGTGAAAGTCCAATTAACCGTCTTGATCTATCTCTATGGATCTTAATGCCCAATATGTAAGCAGCTTCACCGAGGTCTTTCATTGAAAAACTCTTATTCAAGTATCCCTTTATGCTATCCAGAAATTCTATATCATTTCCGATTAGTAATATGTCATCTACATATAATATTAGAAATGCTACAGAGCTCCCACTCACTTTCTTGTAAATACAGGCTTCTCCAAAAGTCTGTACAAAACCAAATGCTTTGATCACACTATCAAAGCGTTTATTCCAACTCCGAGAGGCTTGCACCAGTCAATAAATGGATCGCTGGAGCTTGCACACTTTCTTAGCGCCCTTCGGATCGACAAAACCTTCCGGCTGCATCATATACAACTCTTCTTCTAGAAATCCATTCAGGAATGCAGTTTTGTAGCGACCCGACCCAAAATCGGTCAAGTCTCTGTGTAGCTGTACCATCCCAAGATCATGTTGGCACACACAGTACATTGATGAAAAGATTCAAAGTTCAATCACACCTGAATTTATTACACAATTCTCATATCGAGTCTTTATTACAATAGAATAAATTCGGCCGAAGGCCAACTCATGAGAAATAAACTAAATAAAGCTGCTGAAGCATAGACGAATAGCGAGTCCATCCGACTCCATAGGGCAATCGCCAAGCGTAGATCGGAGCCTCACTCCTGGTCGGAAAACTCCTCTGCAACATAAGACGTTGCAGCCGTGTAGGTCAGCATTTTGAATATGCCGGCAAGTCATAGAGAGAACAACAATAAAATATCTAACACTATATGCAATTTGGCTGTGGGGCTTTAAGTTTTATGTTTTTGCGAAAAAGCCAATTTTTCCCTATAACAAAGGACTTGCTTGCAATTACTACAAAATGTTGGTTGTTATTGAGATGGTTCCGCCAACCAATGTCTCATTCCCAATTATTAAATAACCCCTCATTTAATTTAGTTTGGTGTTGAGATTTCCGAAATACTCCAATTTCCAGAGGCTCATTTGTCCGTAACCGGGGACACGGCTAATCAATTAGGTTGTTACTCTGCAGAGTCTTGTGCACTTTACCCACAAGAATCGTTCCCTCCTTTATGTCCTCGCACTGCCTGGTGTTTGAAGACGGGATGAACGAAACAGGGTCTTCCGTAGAGTTTCTCTGAGCACTGCCGGTACCCATCCATGTCCTACCGTTCTTCTACATCTGCTGGCACCGTCCGTCCAGAGTCACGCCTAGGGTCAACCCAGCCAGAGCCCATAATGGCTTGCGGCTGCACAGGTAAGCTTCCGGTCAAAGGGTATCCATCCGTCTCTTTGTGGCTGGGTGAAACTTTCCGCAAGATGTCATGGCGCTCCTCCATGCATCCCGGCCATCCGCTGGTTCCTCCAGGGTGCCCGTCAACCGTCCTCCACCCAGTAGTGAATTTGAAGTCCATCTTGAGCTTGAAGTCATGGGGTTGTCATCATCTTGACTCTCACATCTCCCTTATGAAACACTCAACCAACCCCGTCTACGAGCATAGCAAAATAAACTACATTGTCCCGGGCAATGGTAACAAGGGGGTGTGGGTTCATCCTACCTCATGATACTACTCAAGAACATAACTTAAAATTCTCCTACTACATGCATGGTGGGGAGGAATAATTCTAATGCAACAAAATCATAGGTATTGTAAAACATGATCAAATAACTTGCCTGGCTGACGGTCTTCAAACGCTAGTCACTCGAGATAGCAAGCTTCGCACTCCGGAAATTCTATCGAGTCAAACAATAGCACAAGTAAGTATTTCACTATTGACATATCAGCAAATTAAAGGAAAACACACAAGCACTCAAACCAAAATCAAAGAAAACTCGAGGAAAGCAAAATCAAGGTTTCCATCACATCAAGCAACAACAAGGAAATAGTTTTAACCTACTAACACTTTTCTTTACAGATCCAAAACAATGGTTTTACTAACTAACATAAAGGAAAACAGCATACAAACTAGGTGCAAAAAGATTCAAACCAATATCTATTATAGAACTCCTGTTATACCTAAAACAAAACTATTAAGAAAATAAAATAAAACTTTTTATTTTGCTTTAAATAAATGTTCACTCTCTGTAACTACAGAAACTAATCTAAAATAAATTATAACATAGGAAAAATAAAATTTAAAAAAAAACTAGAACAGCAGAAAATAGCAGCAAGCTAAAAAAACTAGAAAAGCTTGTCTTCGCATAAAAACTATTTTTAATAAAGACTATAAATGCCCAAATAAATTCCTACTGCTAGACAAAGTCAAAACAAAGCAGTGACAAAAGAAACACTAAAAAAACTAATCATAACTCAATTTATAGTAGAAAAACTAATCTAACTAAAACTAATATAAAACAATTTTTAAAAACCTAAACATGGCCAAATCTAATTTCTACAGCAATTATAGGAAATTTGCAAACTAGAGCAAAAAGAATCAACTAAAAATATTAAATAACTTAAAAGATATAGATTTTTCAAGACTGGAACTATTCTTTTTTAAAAACAGAAACTAAAATAAAACTAAACAAAGCTAACACGCTAATGGGCCGAGAGGTGAGCGATCGGAAACTAAATAGCGCTCGGGCGATAAATAGACTAAACTGTGCACGCGCTTAATAATAGAATACCGACCGGTTCGATCTAACTAAACCAGGTAAATAAACCGGAAACAAACCGTGAACCAAAACCGGTCTAATAAAAATAACCTAACCCTTCGCTACTCTAATCTAAGCCGTGCCTTGCAGATCGTACGGTGGAGGGGGTCCGGTGGCTTACAGCGGGGACGATGAACGACGGCGGCTCGGGCGATGGTGGCGGGGGTGCTCCGGTGGTCCGGGACGGCAGCAGAGTTGTCGGGCGGGTGCAGCAGCTCGAGTGGAGGTCGGGGATGGAGTCGGGGGAGCTCGGGGACAACGGAGGTGGTCGGGGCGACGTCGACTGCTCCCTGGTGAGCTGCAGCTCCGGCGAGCGGCGGTCGAGCTCGGGGGCGACGGCTTCGGCGGTTCCTGGGTGTTGAAAAGGTGTCAAAGAGGTGCGGGAGGTAGTGGAGGTTCGGGTGAAGGTGCTGGGAGGGGCAGAGAGGGCTCACCGGCGTCGGGTGTGGCGGCGAACCGAGGCGGCGGTGGCGAGATGCGTTTGGCGACGGCGGTGGCTGTGGTGGGTTTTGGAGTAGGGTTTTTAGGGGGATCGAAAGAGGAGGCCGAGGGGTATTTATAGGGCACCTTCGTGGAGTAGGGGGCGACTCGGGATCACGATCCCGAGAGGATCGTGATGTCGGGCGCGCTCTGCGCGTTCTCCGGCGCGGCGTGTCGTGGGCGAGGGGTTAGGGATAGGGCGGGCCCCGCGGGTCAGTGGGACAGAGAGAGAAGGGGGCGAGCAGGCGACCGAGGGGAGAGGGGTTCGGGCGTGCGCCGCGCTGGGGCAAGCCGGCTCGGTTGCTGGTGGGCTGCGGCTCAGTGCTGTTGGGCCGGTTGGCCTGGGCGTCGGCTGGGCCGATTGGCCTGGCTCGCGCCTGGGCCTTTTCCCCCTTTTTTTGAATTAAGGCAGAGAGAGAAAAAAATAATATAAGAGAAATCTATAATATTTTTATATAGGACATATATATATCAAAATTCTCACGGGAATTAATCCTATAGCGTGGACATTTTTATAGAGGCAAAACAGAAACTAAAAAAACATTTTTTGCAAACTCCAAATAAAATTCAAATTTGAATTCAAACCTTTTGGCAATATTTTCTTCTGACATTTTTGGAGTGTCATGTTAGCTCCTCTCATACTTTTTCTCAAGTATTTGTCAGGGATATTGAGGTAGATTTTCAAATGCCAAGTTGAATCCAAATTAAACCAAAACTCAAAAGCCTCTAAAAATTTCCAAATGCCACTCAATTCAAACAAAATGCATAGATGCTTAGCTAATAATTGTAAAACATTCCAAATTGTAAATTTGGGATGTTACAAACCTACCCACCTTAAGATGAATCTCGCCCTCGAGATTCGGGTTGGCTAGCAAATAGGTGCGGGTGGTCTCGGCGGAGATCTTCTTCTCGCTCCCAGGTGGCTTCCTCCTCAGAATGATGACTCCACAGAACCTTGCAAAACTTGATGATCTTGCTGCGGGTAACTCTGTTCACAGTCTTGAGAATCCTGACGGATTTCTCCTCATAAGTCAGATCACTGTTGAGCTGTATGGCCTCTAGGGGCACTGTGTCTCTCAAAGGAATATCAGCCATCTCAGCATGGCATTTCTTCAGCTGGGAAACATGGAAGACATCATGAACTCCTGACAATCCTTTCGGCAATTCCAGCTTGTATGCAACTTCTCCTCTGCGTTCGAGGATTTTGTAGGGGCCTATGAAACGGGGTGCTAACTTTCCTTTAACACCAAATCTCTTGATTCCACGAAATGGGGACACACGGAGATAGGCTCGGTCTCCAACTTCATACATTACCTCCTTGCGTTTACTGTCAGCATAACTCTTCTGTCTCGACTGGGCTATCTTGAGTCTATCTCGAATCTGTTTGACCTTCTCTTCGGAGTCTCTGATAAGATCGGGACCAAAAAGCTTTCGATCTCCAACACCATCCCACAGCAATGGTGTTCTGCACCTCCTTCCGTATAGAGCTTCGAAAGGGGCCATCTTCAGACTGGTCTGATAGCTGATGTTGTATGAGAACTCTGCGTATGGCAGATTGTCATCCCAGCTAGACCCATAGTCTAGCGCACAGGCTCTCAACATGTCCTCCAGAATCTGGTTGACTCTCTCGGTCTGTCCATCTGTCTGCGGATGAAAAGCTGTACTGAACTCCAGCCTCGTACCCAAAGTTTCATGCAACTGATTCCAAAACTTTGAGGTAAATTGCGTTCCTCTATCTGACACGATACTCCTCGGAACTCCATGCAGACATACGATCCTGGTCATGTATATCTTGGCTAACTTAGCGCTGGTATATGTAGTCTTCACGGGAATGAAATGAGCTATCTTGGTCAAGCGATCAACCACTACCCAGATAGAATCATAACCTGAACGGGTCGTGGGTAATCCTGTGATAAAATCCATTCCAAGTTTTTCCCATTTCCACTCGGGAATCGGCAGTGGTTGAACTAACCCTGCCGGCTTCTGATGCTCAGCCTTTACTCGCTGACAAACATCGCATACTACTACGTACTCGGCAATATCCTTCTTCATACCTGTCCACCAGAAACTTTCCTTCAAATCCAGATACATCTTGGTGTTGCCTGGGTGAATCGAGTATAGTGAATCATGGGCCTCCTGAAGAATTAACTTCCTGACCTCTGGGTCATTGGGCACATATATGCGATCCTCAAACCATAAAGTTCCATGTTCATCCTCATGGAAACCTTTAGCCTTTCTGTTACTCATCTTTTCTTTTATCTCTGCAATTTCCTTGTCCATCTTCTGGGCATCACGGATCCTTTCGGTCAGAGTGGACTGAATATCCAAGGTGGTGACAAATCCTCTTGGTACTATTTCCAATCGGAGATCTCTGAGACTGTCGACTAAATTCTGAGGTAATCCTCCAGCTATGAGGGTGTTCACATGGCTTTTACGGCTCAAGGCATCTGCTACAACATTTGCTTTCCCTAGGTGGTAATGCAATCTCATATCATAGTCCTTGATCAATTCAAGCCATCTCCTTTGTCTGAGGTTCAACTCCTTCTGCGTGAAGATGTACTTCAAGCTCTTATGATCCGTGTAAACATCACAACTATTTCCGACAAGGAAATTTCTCCACGTCTTGAGTGTGTGCACTACGGCTGCTAACTCCAAATCATGTGTCGCATAATTCATCTCATGAGGTTGTAGCTGTCTGGAGGTATAAGCTAAAACTTTTCCTTCCTGCATGAGCACTCCTCTGAGTCCTTGACGAGAAGCGTCACAATACACCTGGTAGTCCTTGTGTATGTCCGGCAAAATGAGTACTGGGGCTGTAACCAGACGTTTCTTCAACTCCTGAAAACTGGCTTCACAATCCTCGGTCCAAATGTACTTTGTTTCCTTCTTCAACAGCTCGGTCATGGGTTTAGCAATCTTGGAGAAATTCTCAATAAATCTCTGATAGTATCCTGCGAGTCCGAGAAAACTGCGGATCTCCTTGACTAAGGTGGGGGATTGCCAGTTGGTGACCGATTCAACCTTGGTGGGGTCGACTGCTATTCCTTCTCCTGAAATAACATGTCCGAGGAATCCGACCTCCTTCAACCAAAATTCTCATTTGCTGAACTTGGCATATAACTGATGTTCTCGGAGTTTCTCCAGGACTAGACGCAGATGTTCCTTGTGCTCTTCCTCGCTCTTGGAGAAAACCAAGATGTCATCGATGAACACCACGACAAACTTGTCCAGATATTCCATAAATACCTTGTTCATCATGCTCATGAAATATGCAGGGGCATTAGTCAATTCGAATGACATGACGGTATACTCATATAAACCATACCTGGTGGTGAAGGCGGTTTTGGGTATATCCTGTTCACGAATCTTTAGCTAATGATACCCTGATCGAAGATCGATCTTGGAAAATACTTTGGCTCCGACTAGCTGATCAAATAAATCATTAATCATCGGTAGAGGGTACTTATTCTTGATGGTCACGTCGTTCAATGAACGATAATCTACAACCATTCTCAGGGTTCCATCCTTCTTCTCTACCAAAAGAACTGGGGCTCCCCAAGGTGACGAACTTGGGCGAATATATCCTTTCTCCAATAATTCCTTGATCTGCTGCTTGATCTCTTCCAAATCATTCGAGGGCATCCGATAAGGTCTCTTGGATATTGGGGCTGTGTCAGGTAATAATTCGATCATAAATTCTATTTCTCTATCCGGTGGCATTCCTGGTAATTCTTCCGGAAATACATCCGAAAAATCTTGTACTACAGGAACTTCCTCCTGAACCACTCCCGTGAGGGAATTCACCCGCTTCTTTATCCGTGTGCGCTTGGATACATACTTGATCCTCTTCTGCTCCGGGGTGGTGAGCAAAATCGTCTTGTGGGCACAGTCGATGTTCCCTTCAAACTTCGTCAACCAGTCCATGCCTAGGATCACGTCCAATCCCTGGGATTCTAAGACTATGAGGTCTACGGGAAAATCATGATTTCCGATGCTGAGGGTTGAATGACAGCCTAAGCCTGCCATCATCTCTCCTCCTGGAGAAGTGACTTGGATCAGGGTTCTAAGGGTCCTAGTGGGCAACCCGTATTTTTCCACAACTACCCTCGATATGAATGAATGCGTTGCACCGGAATCAAAGAGTACCAATACTGGACGTGAATTTAATAAAAACTTACCAACCACAGTTTCTGGCTGATCATAGACGTCCTCCACGTCAATGTGATTCACCTGAGCATGAGGAAAAGGGTTGGGCTTCTTTGCTGAGCTTCCATTGCCGTTGTCGTTCCCATTCCTCTGCTTGGCCTCTGGACAATCGGTGGCGTAGTGTCCTGTCTTCTAGCACTTGAAACAGGTGATATGACTCAGATCCTTCTGAGTCGGAGCAGGACGGTGCTGGTTGCCGTTGCCTCCATTGCCTGACTTGGGGTTGTTGTCGTGGTTGCGATTGTTCCCATTCCCTCCATGGTTATGTCCTCCATGATTGTGTCCTCCATGGGTGTGATGGTTATGTCCTCCCGAGAATGGGGCATAGCGGGGCTTCTGCTGAGCTCCGGAGTTGTACTTTCCCTGGCTATATTTCCGCTTGCGGCTTTCAATCTGTTGTTGCTTGCCTTCAAGTATAGTGGCCTTGTCTACCAGCTCTTGGTAGTTGTTGAAGGTAGCCACCATTAGCTGCATTCCCAGCTCATCATTGAGTCCCTCAAGAAACTTCTCCTGTTTTGCGGCATCTATGGCCACGTCATCTGGGGCATATCGAGATAACTTGTTGAACTCATCCACATACTGCCCCACAGTACGATTCCCCTGGCGTAAGTTGCGGAACTCACGCTTCTTCAGACTCATGGCTCCAGCTGAGACATGCGCGGTGCGGAAAGCCCGCTGGAACTGATCCCATGTCATGGTGGCGACCGGATAAGTGGCGGGGTAGTTTTCCCACCAAGAGGCTGCAGGTCCATTCAGGTGATGTGCGACAAAACGCACCTTCTCAGCATCTGTGCATCCAGCAGTTGTTAGATCCCTTCCGATCTTGCGGAGCCAATCATCAGCTACAATCGGCTCGGTGCTACTAGAGAACACCGGCGGATTCAGCCTTAGGAACCGGGTCAGGTTATTGACAGGGGGTGGTGGCGGTGGATTGTTGTTGTTGTTGCCTTGGTTTTGGATGAGCATTTGCATTAAGGCATTCTGCTGTTGAATCAGCTGGGTGAGCTCTCACGGGAAAGTGAAACCGGGGTCATGTCTCGGAGGCATCTGCTGTTATGGAGTGGATGAGAAATTAGAATAGAACAAGGGTCTAATGAGAAAATAGCACTACCCAAATGAATGCACAAACACAATCACACCAATCATTTATTCATTCAACTCAAGCAAGGTTCAAACTCGGATTACAAGATCTCACGACTAATCGAAAATAACGGCCTAACTGATCGACGAAAAATAAAAATAAAATTAACATGGCGGTCGACTAAATGTCTTCATCAATTATCCCTGCATCCTCTAGTGCGTCGTCCTCTGGTGCGGCGTCTCCTCTTGCGGCTTCCTTCGGTGGAGCTCTCTTCATAATCCTGGTCATTGCTCACGAGAGGTCCATCATCTCCACTCGGAAAAAGGTCTTCTCCCAGATCCGTCTTCTCCTCCAGTGTGGCAATATATTTCTTCCAGTCCTCGAGTCTTTCCATAAAATCCTTGACTTCATCCTCATGCTCATAGTGGGCTTCACGTGCTGCATGCTCTAGTTCAATTTCACGAAGATGCAACTTTTGGACCGTCTTCAAGCTCCTGCGCATCTGAATCTCTAGAGCCCTGATGTGAGCCTCCAAGTCTTGGACATATGAGCGGACGGAGTCGTCATCTATGGTGCGGATAATCTCTCCATTTGCAGTCCTGCAAGAAATCATGGTGTGGTCTGATCCAACAAGCTCGGTCCTGTATTCCTCCTGGATGCGTCCAAGTGCACTATGAACTGCTATGTTTCTCCCGAGTATCCAAGTGGGAGCAGTGAACTTGAAGTCAACGGGCGCTGAGAGGCTTCCAAAAGTTCTCCCTGGTATGTGCACCTTAATCCTATAACGACGGTCTTCTGGAAATGCCATGATAGGGGTCCCGGTGATAGACGGCAGAGCAATCTTCAATTCCTTGGTGATCTGGACCAGCCTCCTGCCGGAAAAGCATTGTCTCATCTGGCTGGCAAAATTCTGGGAGCAGAACTGGGATGAACTTGACGGCCATCTAGAATGTTGAAATCGGAGAGAAGTCAGAAATGAACAGGGGACAATTACAGAATGATAAGGACATAAAATAAAATAGTATCTTCCTATGGCTTTCCGATCCTAGGGGTTACGTCCTACGGTCAGCGTGTGCTCTGAATACCATCTCTGTAGCGACCCGACCCAAAATCAGTCAAGTCTCTGTGTAGCTGTACCATCCCAAGATCATGCTGTCACACACAGTACATTGATGAAAAGATTCAAAGTTCAATCACACCTGAATTTATTACACGATTCTCATATCGAGTCTTTATTACAATATAATAAATTCGGCCGAAGGCCAACTCATGAGAAATAAACTAAATAAAGCTGCGGAAGCGTAGATGTCGGTGTACTAGAGTAGGGGTACCCTAGTATCCCAAACTTGTGCACGGGCAGTCGCAGCATCCCGCGGCAAGGCTTGCCGGGTGACCGCCAAGGACCTCCGTGGTTCCTTTGGAGCCATTCAAGGACAAAGTATCCAAGCCAAGGAGACAAGACCCCGGCAAGAGGAGCTTGACGGGAAGGCCAACCAAGGCATCTCAAGGAACTTGCCGCGACGCGCCACGCGTCCCGGCAAGGCCCGGCGAGCGACAAGCTCCCGGACGCGACAAGACAACGACCGCGGCAAGGCGCTTGCCGCGGCAAGCCACCACTCTGTACCCGCGCTCCAGCACATCCACCAACATGTCGCTCTGCGACCCTTCCAGGCATACGTGGCGGGAGGCTGTGCAGCCAGCGGTGCGCGGTGGCAAGCGGCGCTGACAAGATTGCCATCGTGGCGAGCGGTGGCGTCCCTGACGGTCCCTTTTGCACTATTTGGGCGACGCAGACGGGCATTTAATGCCCTTGTCCCCTGCCGTCAGGGTTAGGTATGATACACTGTAGCAGGTAGTTGTACCAACCGCAACCTTTCCATTTTTACCCTTGTCTACGTTGCCACCTATCGGTGACCCCTTGAGCATATAAAAGGAGGCCCATGCGCAACGTAGAGGAGGGAGGGAAAAAGGAAGGAGAGAACATTCACGCTCGGTCTCGTTAGCTGCTGGTGTGTACTGTAGCACTCAGCGCTCCCGAGCAAGAACTCAATACAAACCACAAAGCAGGAGTAGGGTTTTACGCATCCGTGCGGCCCGAACCTGGGTAAACTGCTCGTGTGTTTCGCCTCGATCTGCTCTTCGTGCGCTCTCCGCCCCCTGCCGAACCGAAAGGGGCTCGGTCCGCCGGTCCCATAGGTGTTCGTGGATTAGTCCCCCGACATCTTTGGCGCGCCAGGTAGGGGGTGCGTCGAGGTTGTGTGAACCTGATCCGGCGTTCACACGAGCTAAATCTTCATCGTCTTCATCGACATGCCGCCGAAGAAGAAGGCTTCGGAGGCGGCTGCTCCGTCCGCGCCAAACCCACCACCGCCGGAGCAAACGGCTGGTGGGGTAGACGCTGGCGGAAGAACGGGCATCGATGAGGGAGCTTACGGTGCTGCCAGGTCCAAGGACAAGGCTGCGCTGCCCATCGGCAGCGCAGTCGGCTCCCACAACGACCGGGCGCACTCCAAGACCTCGGCGTCCGTACATGCACCGCGCCCATCCCAGGAGGCGCGGGACCGGCAGCGTCATGGTACTCACGGTGCCATACGTTTGCTGGACCAAGATCGAGCTGGTGGATCTCGGAGTGCTCAAGACCAGCATGCACGCCAACATGCTGGCATGAGCGGGGCACGGTCGCCTGGACGAGATACTGCTCCTTCTAACATAGTTAGAAGTCCGAGCATATCCCGCTCCTCACACCGTTCGCCGCCGCCACCCGTCACTTCAGCAGAAGCTTTGGCGCGAGCTCAACTGCTCCTAGACTACCCTCCAGCGCCAGACAAGATCGACGACTGGAGGGCCACCATTCAAACTCTCATCGGCTTCGCCAACGGCGACGCTCCATGGCAGCCGAGTACATCGCAGCCGCGGCAAGGCAGCCAGGCACGAGCCGGTGGCGACAAGACCGGTGGGGTGCAACCACTGTGCACTCTCCGCCCCGAAGGCCAAGATCGCTGACTCGCCGGATCCACCTTGACAGCGACTCCACCGCGTCATCAGATCCACGAGCTCGTCGCGATCAGCGCCAAGTTCTTCATGAACGACAGCAAGAAGACGCTCGTACTCGCATCGAGCGCTGAAGAGAAGCACGGCGTCAATCAGACCAGCGCGCTGGGCCCTCTGTCGACATGCATGCGCCAGGGGAACCAGGCGACTTGCCGTACGCGGTAGGTTGCCCTGCGTTTACTCGTGAGCTGCGGCAAGTCCAGTGGCCCAGCAAGAAGAATTTCAAGCCAGACGTACCAGAGAAGTACGACGGCAAGTCGCATCCGTCGGAGTTCCTCAGCATCTACACCATCGCGGTGCAAGCTGCCGGGGGGTGGGACGACAAGATCCTTGCCAACTACTTCCCGCTGGTGCTCAAGCCCAACGTCAGGTCCTGGCTCATGCATTTGCCGGACAACTCCATATCCTCCTGGGCAGACATGTGCCATCAGTTTGTCGGCGCCTTTACAGGCGGCCACAAACCTCATGGCCAAGAGAGTGACCTTCACCTGCTCGCCCAGAAGGAAGGAGAGCCCCTGCGCAAGTACATTCAGAGATTCAGCCGTGTACAGCGCAGCATCCCAGATGTCCACCCTGCCGCGGTCATCAGCGCGTTCCATCAGAACGTGCGTAACCGCAGGATGCGGGAGGAGATGGCGATGTGCAAGATCAGAGACGTCAGTGAGCTGTATGCCCTGGCCGACAAGTGTGCACATGCTGAGGAAGGGAGGGAAAAAGGAAGGAGAGAACATTCACGCTCGGTCTCGTTAGCTGCTGGTGTGTACTGTAGCACTCAGCGCTCCCGAGCAAGAACTCAATACAAACCACAAAGCAGGAGTAGGATTTTACGCATCTGTGCGGCCCGAACCTGGGTAAACTGCTCGTGTGTTTCGCCTCGATCTGCTCTTCGTGCGCTCTCCGCCCCCCTGCCGAACCGAAAGGGGCTCGGTCCGCCGGTCCCATAGGTGTTCGTGGATTAGTCCCCCGACATCTTTGCACCAGCGGCCCCCCGGCGGCGGAGACCACGACTGCAGAACCCGGTACAGGTAATCCTCTTGCTGCTAAACTTCCCTTGGGTTCTTCTTCTTTTGATCTTCTTTTGGATATTTGCTTGACTCTTCTCCCTTTTCCGGCCGTCAGACCCATCTGCTGCGGAGCCGATGGAGACCGAGGTTGCCGCCGACGACGCTGCTGCCACCGAAGAAGCAGTCGGTGCTGACGATCCCGCCGGCGTAGAGGCCGCCAAAGCTGCCGCCGCAGAAGCAGGCGGGGGGTCTGGCGATCGCACTGACGGCCCTGAGGCCGCAGGAGCGCCAGGCGCTACGCCGACCGCCGATCCCTCTGCCGCTGCCGCAGCGTCAGGCTCCGAAGAGCCCCAGCCAGGCGTCTACTTGAAGGCCGGCGATGGTGTCTTCATCAACCTCCCCTGGGCGTCAAGCTCCAGGGCGCCGGTCGAAGGAGAGAGCTTCGACGGAGAGGTTCTCGCCTCCGCTAGGCTGACGCTGGTGCTGTCCCTTGCCGGAGACTTCTCCCTTGCCGGAGAACTCTCCCTTGCCGGAGGACTCTCCCTTGGCATATCGGGGGCGGTCTCCGGGTGCTCCTGGTGGGGCTGCTCTGCTCCTACACAAACCAACAGTCAGATGTCATCAAAGAAAGAGTATCCATGCGCGCATAACAGCGGAAAGCGAACCATATACTTACGCTGGGGGCTGCTCTGGAGAACAGTTGCCGGGTCCGGCAAGGTTGTCTCGGACGCACCTCCTGCTGTCGCGGTGGGTTTGTCCTCGATGACAATCACCGGGATCTTGGCTCTCTTCGCTGCTCTCTGGGCCAGAGTCCTAAAAAGGAATAAGTTCAGAGTAAAGCAGATGAGATACAAGACAAAACAGCAAGAATTGAAGAACTGCAAGTACAACAAGAGAATCTTACTCCTCTTCTTCCTCGTCGGAGCTGAACGCGGAGAAGTCGAAGTCCGGCTCACGTCCGACACGAGGAGGCGGAGGAGTAGGTTCCCTTGGCCGCTTGGCGGGAACAGTGGCGGTGGTCTGAGACGACCCCGCTCCGGCTGCCGCCGCGGCCTGAGAAGCGGCAGGAGCAGAAGCGGTGGTCCGGCTGGACCCCGCTCCAGTTTCCGCAGCAGCGTGAGGCGCTCCCGCGACAACAATGCTTGCCGCGGTAGAGCGTGTCGCGCGGCGCGGCGACTGTTGACTCGCCTGCCGCCTCGCTACGTCCCCGGCCTTGCGGAGACGCCTTCTTGGTGGAGCTGGGGGCTCTGCTTGCGGCGAGCTGTCTGAGGATGAGGAGGAAGAGGAGTTGATCTCCAACGAGCCGCTCGTATCCTCGGCGGGCTCGCTCGACTCGACGTCACGCCCGGCAAGCTCTCCCCCGCTGGCAAGCCCCTCTCGCTCGGTACGGCTTGCCGCCTCTGCTGCATCAGCCTCCTCCACGGTGAATCCAAACTCGCCCGCGGCTGCGGCTGCCGCCGCCTCTTCCAGCCTGGTGGCGATGCGTTGCATCTCCGCATCGGTGGTGTCGCGGGTGAGGCTATTCTTTTCGTCGGAGCGGACCGGCACTTCTACCAGGCCGTCAAAGAACTCCTGCACGACGTCGTCTACAGGCTCTTGCCAAGTTGAGACAATTCCATGCGAATCGCACAGCGGCATCATTGCACAGATGCGGTCGAGCGCGGAGTTGTTGCACAGCGGAACGACACCCGTCGGCAACCTGAACACTTCGGGATGTTGAGGGTCGTACTTGAACAGCTCCTGGAGCATTGCGTTGAGCTCCAGAGTAGTGAAGTTGAAGTTGAGGCCCGGACGCAGCCTCATGATATCCGCCGCATTCTTGAATTCCCAGGCGGGTCTCCCCCGTTCCTGCAGGGGGGCGAAGCGGCGGCGAAGAAAATCTGCGCCAACAGCGCCTACAGTGAGCCTGGCATGCCTGAGGCGTTGGATCCGGGTGACGGCAATCTTCAGCCTAGCGTCTTCCGGGGCCACGTCACTCCAATCGCTGCCGCGTGCTACTGGGGCTTGGCGCAGGGCGGTAAACGGCGACGGGTTCTCCTCGACAATCCAGCACCAGTCTACTCTCCATTCCTCCCACTTGCCGCGGAACTCTCCCTCCAGATAAGTGTCCTTCCTGCCGGCCCTCGAGATCCAGGCGATTCCGCCGGATAAAGGCTCTCCTCTCTCTACTCGGGGCATAAAGAAGTGGCGAAAAAGGGCTACATTTGGATAGACTCCGACAAAGTTTTCGCAGAGATGTGCGAAAACTGCCATGGTTAGAACGGCATTGGGGGTGAAGTCAAGGAGGCGGAACCCGTAGGTGTTCATAATATCGCAGAAGAACTCAGAGAAAGGCGGGCAGAGCCCGCAATAGAAGAATAAGGCGAAGAAGGGATATCCATTTGGAGCCGTTTTCCAAGCGGCGGCTGGAAGTACCTTCGTGCGCGGATGCGCTCGCGTCCCCGTCGACCAGAAGAGGTAGTAATTCTCCCTCAGCTCCCTCGCGACGAGCTTGGGGGGGAGATTGCCCGCTCCTTTCGCAGCGCCGCAAGCCGCTGCGCCTCGGTCGACTTCACAACCTTCCCTTTGTTAGCTCTTGGAGCCATGGCGGAAGTGGTGGAGGAGGTCGACGGCGTTGGTGGTGCTGGTGGCGATGGGGGCGGGGCGCTGCTCTCTTTCAGAAGACGAGGGAGCGGCGGAGGTTTCCGAGATTGGAGTAGCAACCGGCGAATGGGCGAACTACCCCTGTTTCCCCTGCTTATAAAGAGGGAGGGGGCGGACGTTCCGCCTTTCCGAATAAAGAAACCACCCACGATCTCTCCCACGACTCCGCATTCAACGCTTGCCGTTCGGGGAGGGCGCGGTGGATACGGGGAGAGATACGGCGTAACCCAGGCCGCGCGTGCCCGTGCCCTGTTTTGGGCCTGGCCCAACAGCGCTCGGCACCGTGTATGGCCCAGGCCCGGGGGCTCCTGTCGGTGTACTAGAGTAGGGGTACCCTAGTATCCCGAACTTGTGCACGGGCAGTCGCAGCATCCCGCGGCAAGGCTTGCCGGGTCACCGCCAAGGACCTCCGTGGTTCCTTTGGAGCCATTCAAGGACAAAGTATCCAAGCCAAGGAGACAAGACCCCGGCAAGAGGAGCTTGCCGGGAAGGCCAACCAAGGCATCTCAAGGAACTTGCCGCGACGCGCCACGCGTCCCGGCAAGGCCCGGCGAGCGACAAGCTCCCGGACGCGACAAGACAACGACCGCGGCAAGGCACTTGCCGCGGCAAGCCACCACTCTGTACCCGCGCTCCAGCACATCCACCAACGTGTCGCTCTGGGACCCTTCCAGGCGTACGTGGCGGGAGGCTGTGCAACCAGCGGTGCACGGTGGCAAGCGGCGCTGACAAGATTGCCATCGTGGCGAGCGGTGGCATCCCTGACGGTCCCTTTTGCACTATTTGGGCGACGCAGACGGGCATTTAATGCCCTTGTCCCCTGCCGTCAGGGTTAGGTATGATACACTATAGCAGGTAGCTGTACCAACCGCAACCTTTCCATTTTTACCCTTGTCTACGTTGCCACCTGTCGGTGACCCCTTGAGCATATAAAAGGAGGCCCATGCGCAACGTAGAGGAGGGAGGGAAAAAGGAAGGAGAGAACATTCACGCTCGGTCTCGTTAGCTGCTGGTGTGTACTGTAGCACTCAGCGCTCCCGAGCAAGAACTCAATACAAACCACAAAGCAGGAGTAGGGTTTTACGCATCCGTGCAGCCCGAACCTGGGTAAACTGCTCGTGTGTTTCGCCTCGATCTGCTCTTCGTGCGCTCTCCGCCCCCCTACCGAACCGAAAGGGGCTCGGTCCGCCGGTCCCATAGGTGTTCATGGATTAGTCCCCCGACAGTAGACGAATAGCCAGTCCATCCAACTCCATAGGGCAATCGCCAAGCGTAGATCGGAGCCTCACTCCTGGTTGGAAAACTCCTCTGCAACATAAGACGTTGCAGCCGTGTAGGTCATCATTTTGAATATGCCGGCAAGTCATAGAGAGAACAACAATAAAATATCTAACACTATATGCAATTTGGCTGTGGGGCTTTAAGTTTTATGTTTTTTGCGAAAAAGCCAATTTTTTCCTATAACAAAGGACTTGCTTGCAATTACTACAAAATGTTGGTTGTTATTGAGATGGTTCCGCCAACCAATGTCTCATTCCCAATTATTAAATAACCCCTCATTTAATTTAGTTCGGTGTTGAGATTTCCGAAATACTCCAATTTCCAGAGGCTCATTTGTCCTAACCGGGGACACGGCTAATCGATTAGGTTGTTACTCTGCAGAGTCTTGTGCACTTTACCCGCAAGAATCGTTCCCTCCTTTATGTCCTCACACTGCCTGGTGTTTGAAGACGGGATGAACGAAACAGGGTCTTCCGTAGAGTTTCTCTGAGCACTGCCGGTACCCATCCATGTCCTACCGTTCTTCTACATCTGCTGGCACCGTCCGTCCAGAGTCACGCCTAGGGTCAACCCAGCCAGAGCCCATAATGGCTTGCGGCTGCACAGGTAAGCTTCCAGTCAAAGGGTATCCATCCGTCTCTTCGTGGCTGGGTGAAGCTTTCCGTAAGATGTCATGGCGCTCCTCCATGCATCCCGGCCATCCGCTGGTTCCTCCAGGGTGCCCGTCAACCGTCCACCACCTAGTAGTGAATTTGAAGTCCATCTTGAGCTTGAAGTCATGGGGTTGTCATCATCTTGACTCTCACATCTCCCTTATGAAACACTCAACCAACCCCGTCTACGAGCATAGCAAAATAAACTACATCGTCCCGGGCAATGGTAACAAGGGGAAGTGGATTCATCCTACCTCATGATACTACTCAAGAACATAACTTAAAATTCTCCTACTTCATGCATGGTGGGGAGGAATAATTCTAATGCAACAAAATCATAGGTATTGTAAAACATGATCAAATAACTTGCCTGGCTGACGGTCTTCAAACGCTAGTGACTCGAGATAGCAAGCTTCGCACTCCGGAAATTCTATCGAGTCAAACAATAGCACAAATAAGTATTTCACTATTGACATATCAGCAAACTAAAGGAAAACACACAAGCACTCAAACCAAAATCAAAGAAAACTCAAGGAAAACAAAATCAAGGTTTCCATCACATCAAGCAGCAACAAGGAAATAGTTTTAACCTACTAACACTTTTCTTTACATATCCAAAACAATGGTTTTACTAACTAACATAAAGGAAAACAGCATACAAACTAGGTGCAAAAAGATTCAAACCAATATCTATTATAGAACTCCTGTTATACCTAAAACAAAACTATTAAGAAAATAAAATAAAACTTTTTATTTTGCTGTAAATAAATGTTCACCCTTTGTAACTATAGAAACTAATCTAAAATAAATTATAACATAGGAAAAATAAAATTTAAAAAAAGCTAGAATAGCAGAAAATAGCAGCAAGCTAAAAAAACTAGAAAAGCTTGTCTTCGCATAAAAATTATTTTTAATAAAGACTATAAATGCCCAAATAAATTTCTACTGCTAGACAAAGTCAAAACAAAGCAGTGACAAAAAGAAATACTAAAAAAACTAATCCTAACTCAATTTATAGCAGAAAAACTAATCTGACTAAAACTAATACAAAAAAAATTTTAAAAACCTAAACATGGCCGAATCTAATTTCTACAGCAACTATAGGAAATTTGCAAACTAGAGCAAAAAGAATCAACTAAAAATATTAAATAACTTAAAAGATATAGATTTTTCAAGACTGGAACAATTCTGTTTTAAAAATAGAAACTAAAATAAAACTAAACAAAGCTAACACGCTAATGGGCCAAGAGGTGAGCGATCGGAAACTAAATAGCGCTCGGGCGATAAATAGACTAAACCGTGCACGCGCTTAATAATAGAAAACCGACTGGTTCGATCTAACTAAACCAGGTAAATAAACCGGAAACAAACCGTGAACTAAAACCGGTCTAATAAAAATAACCTAACCCTTCGCTACTCTAATCTAAGTTGTGCCTTGCAGATCGTACGGTGGAGGGGGTCCGGTGGCTTACAACAGCGACGATGAACGACGGCGGCTCGGGCGACGGTGGCGGGGGTGCTCCGATGGTCCGGCGCGGCGGCGGAGTTTTCGGGCGGGTGCGGCAGCTCGAGTGGAGGTCGGGGATGGAGTCGGGGGAGCTCGGGGACGACGGAGGTGGTCGGGGGGACGTCGACTGCTCCCTGGTGAGCTGCAGCTCCGGCGAGCGGCGGTCGAGCTCGGGGGCGACGGCTTCGGCGGTTCCTGGGTGATGAAAAGGTGTCAAAGAGGTCCGGGAGGTAGTGGAGGTTCGGGTGAAGGTGCTGGGAGGGGCAGAGAGGGCTCACCGATGTCGAGTGTGGCGGCGAACCGAGGCGGCGGCGGCGAGATGAGTCTGGCGACGGCGGTGGCTGTGGTGGGTTTTGGAGTAGGGTTTTTAGGGGGGTCGAAAGTGGAGGCCGAGGGGTATTTATAGGGCACCTTCGTGGAGCAGGGGGCGACTCGGGATCATGATCCCGAGAGGATCGTGGTGTCGGGCGCGCTCTGCGCGTTCTCCGGCGCGGCGTGTCATGGGCGAGGGGTTAGGGATAGGGCGGGCCCCGCGGGTCAGTGGGATAGAGAGAGAAGGGGGCGAGCGGGCGACCGAGGGGAGAGGGGTTCGGGCGTGCGCCGCGCTGGGGCAGGCCGGCTCGGTTGCTGGTGGGCTGCGGCTCAGCGTTGTTGGGCCGGTTGTCCTGGGCGTCGGCAGGGCCGATTGGCCTGGCTCGCGCCTGGGCCTTTTCCCCCTTTTTTTGAATTAAGGCAAAGAGAGAGAAAAATAATATAAGAGAAATCTATAATATTTTTATATAGGACATATATATATATCAAAATTCTCAGGGGAATTAATCCTATAGCGTGGACATTTTTATAGAGGCAAAACAGAAACTAAAAAATATTTTCTGCAAACTCCAAATAAAATTTGAATTTGAATTCAAACCTTTTGTCAATATTTTCTTCTGACATTTTTGGAGTGTCATGTTAGCTTCTCTCATACTTTTTCTCAAGTATTTGTCAGGGATATTGAGGTAGATTTTCAAATGCCAAGTTGAATCCAAATTAAACCAAAACTCAAAAGCCTCTGAAAATTTCCAAATGCCACTCAATTCAAACAAAATGCATAGATGCTTAGCTAATAATTGTAAAACATTCCAAATTGCAAATTTGGGATGTTACAAGTTTTGACATCCATCTGCCAAATTTCGTAATCATAAAATGCGGCAATTACTAACATGATTCGGACAGACTTAAGCATCGCTACGGGTGAGGTCTCATCGTAGTCAATCCCTTGAACTTGTCGAAAACCTTTTGCGACAAGTCGAGCTTTGTAGACAGGAACATTACCGTCAGCGTCAGTCTTCTTCTTGAAGATCCATTTATTCTCAATTTCTTGCCGATCTTTAGGCAAGTCAACCAAAGTCCACACTTTGTTCTCATACATGGATCCCATCTCAGATTTCTTGGCTTCAAGCCATTTTGCGGAATCTGGGCTCACCATCGCTTCTCCATAGTTCGTAGGTTCATCATGATCTAGTAGCATGACTTCCAGAACAGGATTACCGTACCACTCTGGTGCGGATCTTACTCTGCTTGATCTACGAGGTTCAGTAGTATCTTGTTCTGAAGTTTCATGATCTTCATCATTAGCTTCCTCACTAATTGGTGTAGGTGTCACAGAAACCGGTTTCTGTGATGTACTACTTTCCAATAAGGGAGCAGGTACAGTTACCTCATCAAGTTCTACTTTCCTCCCACTCACTTCTTTCGAGAGAAACTCCTTCTCTAGAAAGTTTCCGAATTTAGCAACAAAAGTCTTGCCTTCGGATCTGTGATAGAAGGTGTATCCAATAGTTTCCTTTGGATATCCTATGAAGACACATTTCTCCGATTTGGGTTCGAGCTTATTAGGTTGAAGCTTTCTCACATAAGCATCGCAGCCCCAAACTTTCAGAAACGACAACTTTGGTTTCTTGCCAAACCACAGTTCATAAGGCATCGTCTCAACGGATTTTGATGGTGCCCTATTTAACGTGAATGCGGCTGTCTCTAAAGCATAACCCCAAAATGATAGCGGTAAATCAGTAAGAGACATCATAGATCGCAACATATCTAGTAAAGTACGATTACGATGTTCGGACACACCATTACGCTGTGGTGTTCCGAGTGGCGTGAGTTGCGAAACTATTCCGCATTGTTTCAAATGTACACCAAACTCGTAACTCAAATATTCTCCTCCACGATCAGATCGTAGGAATTTTATTTTCTTGTTACGATGATTTTCAACTTCACTCTGAAATTCTTTAAACTTTTCACATGTTTCAGACTTATGTTTCATTAAGTAGATATACTCATATCTGCTTAAGTCATCTGTGAAGGTGAGAAAATAACGATATCCGCCACGAGCCTCAACATTCATCGGACCACATACATCTGTATGTATGATTTCCAACAAATCTGTTGCTCTCTCCATAGTACCAGAGAATGGTGTTTTTGTCATCTTACCCATAAGGCACAGTTTGCAAGTACCAAGTGATTCATAATCAAGTGGTTCCAAAAGTCCATCAGTATGGAGTTTCTTCATGCGCTTTACACCGATATGACCTAAATGGCAGTGCCACAAATAAGTTGCACTATCATTATCAACTCTGCATCTTTTGGCTTCAACATTATGAATGTGTGTGTCACCACTATCGAGATTTAATAATAATAGACCATTCTTCATGGGTGCATGACCATAAAAGATTTTACTCATATAAATAGAACAACCATGATTCTCTGATTTAAATGAATAACCGTCTCGCATCAAACAAGATCCAGATATAATGTTCATGCTCAACGCTGGCACCAAATAACAATTATTTAGGTCTAATACTAATCCCGAAGGTAGATGTAGAGGTAGCGTTCCGACCGCGATCACATCAACTTTGGAACCATTTCCCACGCGCATCGTCACCTCGTCCTTAGCCAATCTTCGCTTAATCCGTAGTCCCTGTTTCGAGTTGCAAATGTTAGCAACAGAACCAGTATCAAATACCCAGGTGCTACTACGAGCATTAGTAAGGTACACATCAATAACATGTATATCGCATATACCTTTGTTCACCTTGCCATCCTTCTTATCCGCCAAATACTTGGGGCATTTCCGCTTCCAGTAACCAATCTGCTTGCAGTAGAAGCACTCAGTTTCAGGCTTAGGTCCAGATTTGGGTTTCTTCTCTTGAGCAGCAACTTGCTTGCTGTTCTTTTTGAAGTTCCCCTTCTTATTCCCTTTGCCCTTTTTCTTGAAACTAGTGGTCTTGTTGACCATCAACACTTGATGCTCCTTCTTGATTTCTACCTCCGCAGCTTTCAGCATTGCGAAGAGCTCGGGAATAGTCTTATTCATCCCTTGCATATTATAGTTCATCACGAAGCTCTTGTAGCTAGGTGGCAGTGATTGGAGAATTCTGTCAATGACGCAATCATCTGGAAGATTAACTCCCAATTGAATCAAGTGATTATTATACCCAGACATTTTGAGTATATGCTCACTGACAGAACTATTCTCCTCCATCTTGCAGCTATAGAACTTATTGGAGACTTCATATCTCTCAATCCGGGCATTTGCTTGAAATATTAACTTCAACTCCTGGAACATCTCATATGCTCCATGATGTTCAAAATGTCATTGAAGTCCCGATTCTAAGCCGTAAAGCATGGCACACTGAACTATCGAGTAGTCATCAACTTTGCTCTGCCAGACGTTCATAACATCTGGTGTTTCTCCAGAAGCAGGCCTGGCACCCAGCGGTGCTTCCAGGACGTAATTCTTCTATGCAGCAATGAGGATAATCCTCAAGTTACGGACCCAGTCCGTGTAATTGCTACCATCATCTTTCAACTTTGCTTTCTCAAGGAACGCATTAAAATTCAACGGAACAACAGCACGGGCCATCTATCTACAATCAAACATAAACAAGCAAGATACTATCAGGTACTAAGTTCATGATAAATTTAAGTTCGATTAATCATATTACTAAAGAACTCCCACTTAGATAGACATCCCTCTAATCCTCTAAGTGATCACGTGATCCAAATCAACTAAACCATGTCCGATCATCACGTGAGATGGAGTAGTTTCATTGGTGAACATCACTATGTTGATCATATCTACTATATGATTCACGCTTGACCTTTCTGTCTCCGTGTTCCGAGGCCATATCTGTATATGCTTGGCTCGTCAAGTATAACCTGAGTATTCCGCGTGTGCAACTGTTTTGCACCCGTTGTATTTGAACGTAGAGCCTATCACACCCGATCATCACGTGGTGTCTCAGCACGAAGAACTTTCACAACGGTGCATACTCAGGGAGAACACTTCTTGATAATTAGTGAGAGATCATCTTAAAATGCTACCGTCAATCAAAGCAAGATAAGATGTATAAAAGATAAACATCACATGCAATCAATATAAGTGATATGATATGGCCATCATCATCTTGCGCTTGTGATCTCCATCTTCGAAGCACCATCATGATCACCATCGTCACCGGCGCGACACCTTGATCATCATCGTAGCATCGTTGTCGTCTTGCCAATCTAATGCTTCCACGACTATCGCTACCGCTTAGTGATAAAGTAAAGCATTACAGCGCAATTGCATTGCATACAATAAAGCGACAACCATATGGCTCCTGCCAGTTGCCGATAACTCAGTTACAAAACATGATCATCTCATACAATAAAATTTAGCATCATGTCTTGACCATATCACATCACAACATGCCCTGCAAAAACAAGTTAGACGTCCTCTAATTTGTTGTTGCAAGTTTTACGTGGCTGCTACGGGCTTAGCAAGAACCGTTCTCACCTACACATCAAAACCACAACGATAGTTTTTCAAGTTGGTGCTATTTTAACCTTCGCAAGGACCGGGCGTAGCCACACTTGGTTCAACTAAAGTTGGAGAAACTGACACCCGCTAGACACCTTTGTGCAAAGCACGTCGGGAGAACCGGTCTCGCGTAAGCGTACGCGTAATGTCGGTCCGGGCCGCTTCGTCCAACAATACCGCCGAACCAAAGTATGACATGCTGGTAAGAAGTATGACTTATATCGCCCACAACTCACTTGTGTTCTACTTGTGCATATAACATCAACGTATAAAACCTAGGCTCTGATACCACTGTTGGGGAACGTAGTAATTTCAAAATTTTCCTACGCACACACAAGATCATGGTGATGCATAGCAACGAGAGGGGAGAGTGTGATCTACGTACCCTCATAGACTGATAGCGGAAGCATTATGACAACGCGGTTGATGTAGTCGTACGTCTTCACGGCCCGACCGATCAAGCACCGAAACTACGGCACCTCCGAGTTCTAGCACACGTTCAGCTCAATGACGATCCCCGGACTCCGATCCAGCAAAGTGTCGGGGAAGAGTTCCGTCAGCACGATGGCGTGGTGACGATCTTGATGTTCAACTATCGCAGGGCTTCGCCTAAGCACCACTACAATATTATCGAGGACTATGGTGGAAGGGGGCACCGCACACGGCTAAGAGAACGATCTTAGAGATCAACTTCTGTGTCTACGGGTGCCCCCTGCCCCCGTATATAAAGGAGCCAAGGGAGGGTGCGGCCGGCCCTAGGAGGAGGCGCACAGGAGGAGTCCTACTCCTACCGGGAGTAGGACTTCCCCCCTTTCCCTAGTTGGATTAGGACTTGGGGAAGAAGGAAGAGAGGGAAGAAAGGAAAGGGGGGGCGCCCCCCCCCCTCCTTGTCCAATTCGTACTTGGGGGGGAGGGCGCGCGGCAGCCCCTAGGCCTCCTCTCCTCTTCCTCCACTAGGACCATTAAGGCCCATTAGGTTACCAGGGGTTCCGGTAACCTCCCGGTACTCCGGTAAAATGCCGATTTCACCCGGAACACTTCCGATGTCCAAACATAGGCTTCCAATATATCAATCTTTATGTCTCGACCATTTCGAGACTCCTCGTCATGTCCGTGATCACATCCGGGAGTCCGAACTAACTTCGGTACATCAAAACTCATAAACT
This sequence comes from Triticum urartu, assembly GCF_003073215.2. Taxonomy (NCBI): domain Eukaryota; kingdom Viridiplantae; phylum Streptophyta; class Magnoliopsida; order Poales; family Poaceae; genus Triticum; species Triticum urartu. The sequence continues at coordinate 303,609,786 of NC_053024.1, read as the reverse complement.
CATAATATAACTGTCATCGAAACCTTAAGCGTGCGGACCCTACGGGTTCGAGAACAATGTAGACATGACCGAGACACGTCTCCGGTCAATAACCAATAGCGGAACCTGGATGCTCATATTGGCTCCCACATATTCTACGAAGATCTTTATCGGTCTGACCGCATAACAACATACGTTGTTCCCTTTGTCATCGGTATGTTACTTGCCCGAGATTCGATCGTCGGTATCTTAATACCTAGTTCAATCTCGTTACCGGCAAGTCTCTTTACTCATTTCATAATACATCATCTCGCAACTAACTCATTAGTTACAATGCTTGCAAGGCTTATGTGATGTGCATTACCGAGAGGGCCCAGAGATACCTCTCCGATAATCGGAGTGACAAATCCTAATCTCGAAATACGCCAACCCAACATTTACCTTTGGAGACACCTGTAGAGCTCCTTTATAATCACCCAGTTACGTTGTGACGTTTGGTAGCACACAAAGTGTTCCTCCGGTAAACGGGAGTTGCATAACCTCATAGTCATAGGAACATGTATAAGTCATGAAGAAAGCAATAGCAACATACTAAACGATCGGGTGCTAAGCTAATGGAATGGGTCATGTCAATCACATCATTCTCCTAATAATGTGATCCCGTTAATCAAATGACAATACATGTCTATGGTTAGGAAACTTGACCATCTTTGATTAACGAGCTAGTCAAGTAGAGGCATACTAGTGACGTTTAGTTTGTCTATGTATTCACACAAGTATTATGTTTCCGGATAATACAATTCTAGCATGAATAATAAACATTTATCATGATATAAGGAAATAAAATAATAACTTTATTATTGCCTCTAGGGCATATTTCCTTCAAAGATACCCCGAACAAGCCCCTCAAAATATTACTTTCCATAGTAACAAGTGACAGTAAATTTCAGCACACTATATGAATTTTTCCTTACCAAATTCCACCTACCAAAGGCACTTCACTCCCCGGCAACGGCGCCAGAAAAGAGTCTTGATGACCCACAAGTATAGGGGATCTATCGTAGTCCTTTCGATAAGTAAGAGTGTCTAACCCAACGAGGAGCAGAAGGAAATGATAAGTAGTTTTCAGTAAGGTATTCTCTGCAAGCACTGAAATTATCGGCAACAGATAGTTTTGTGATAAGGTAATTTATAACGCGTAACAAGTAATAAAAGTAAATAAGGTGCAGCAAGATGGCCCAATCCTTTTTGTAGCAAAGGACAAGCCTGGACAAACTCTTATATAAAGGAAAGTTCTCCCGAGGACACATGGGAATTATCGTCAAGCTAGTTTTCATCACGCTCATATGATTCGCGTTCGGTACTTTGATAATTTGATATGTGGGTGGACCGGTGCTTGGGTACTGCCCTTCCTTGGACAAGCATCCCACTTATGATTAACCCCTCTTGCAAGCATCCGCAACTACAAAAGAAGTATTAAGGTAAACCTAACCATAGCATGAAACATATGGATCCAAATCAGCCCCTTACGAAGCAACGCATAAACTAGGGTTTAAGACTTTGTCACTCTAGCAACCCATCATCTACTTATTACTTCCCAATGCCTTCCCCTACGCCCAAACAATGGTGAAGTGTCATGTAGTCGACGTTCACATGACACCACTAGAGTGAAGACAACATACATCTCATCAAAATATCAAACGGATACCAAATTCACATGACTACTTATAGCAAGACTTCTCCCATGTCCTCTGGAACAAACGTAACTACTCACAAATCATGTTCATGTTCATAATCAGAGGGGTATTAATATGCATAAAGGATCTGAACATATGATCTTCCACCAAATAAACCAACTAGCATCAACTACAAGGAGTAATCAACACTACTAGCAACCCACAGGTACCAATCTGAGGTTTTGGAACAAAGATTGGATACAAGAGATGAACTAGGGTGTGACGCCCTCGATTCAATCGTACACTAATCATAGACGCAAATGTGTACGATCAAGATCAAGGACTCACGGGAAGATATCACAACACAACTCTAGACACAAAATAAAATAATGCAAGCTTTATATTACAAGTCGGGGCCTCGACGGCTCGAATACATCAGCTTGAATACACCAGAGTCAGCGGAAGCAACAATATCTGAGTACCGACATGAGTTAGACAAGTTTACCTTAAGAAGGCTAGCACAAAAGCAACATTGATCGAAAAGGCATGGCCTCCTGCCTAGGAGCCTCCTAACTACTCATAGTCGTCGTCGGCCTCCATGTAGTAGTAAGCATGGGCGGTGGCATCTGGCTCCTGGGCTCCAACATCTGGTTGCATCAACCGGAAAGAATAAGAAAGGGGGAAAAGGGGGAGCAAAGCAACCGTGAGTACTCATCCAAAGTACTCACAAGCAAGGATCTACACTACATATGCAACATTATCAAATGAAGGCTGTATATGTGGACTGGGCTGCAGAAATGCCAGAATAGAGAGAAGGCCTAGTCCTATCGGAGACTAGCATCTTTTGGAAAATCACCATCTTGCAGCAACATGAGGGAGTAGCGTAGCATAAAGTAAAGTAGTAGAAGAGTTACCAACCTCGGCCAGAGATCCCTTCTCGTCACCCTACGAGAAAGCAATCCCATAGCCATACTATCCAGTTATCATCACAATCCAATTCTCATCGCCATCCAGTTCTCATCACAAGTATCCAGTTCTAGTTGTATCGATCGGGATATAACTCCAAGTGTCCGTTACCATAGGACAGGCTATCGATAGATGTTTTCTTCCCTGCAGGGGTGCATCAACTTACCCACCACGCTCGATTAACTCCGACCAGACACACTTTCCTGGGTCATGCCCGGCCTCGGCCAAACAATACGCCGCAACCCGACCTAGGCTTAATAGAGAGGCCAGCACGTCGGACTAAACCTATGCCCCCAGGGGTCATGGGCCATCTCCCCGGGAACTCATGCACGTTGCGAGGGCGGCCGGTGAGCAGACCTAACTACCTCCTTCAACAAGGCAGGCGCTTACGCAGTCCAACCCGGCGCGTGCCGCTCAATCACTGACGTCTATTAAACTTCGGCTGATGCATACGACGTAGAACGCCCATACTATGCCCACGTGATGGTTAGTGCTATCAGGCCAGAGGCCCCTCGGATCAAATATCCAAATCGTAGTGGATTAGGAACGCGCGGTAACAAGCAGAGACTCATGAAAGATGTGGCCCCGTTGCCCCGTCTTGAGGACTTGCGGCAAGGGCTAGAATGCCCGGCCATGCCTCGTAATTATCTTGCGGGCACCTTCCAGGTCCGCCCGACTCCACATCACTCGCAATTAAGCTCGCGCGGGGACCCCTCAGGGCCAACCCGTCTTTAGTAACAGGGTCCAGTGCAAAGTCATAGTAACCATAGTAACCGTGTGTCTAACACCAAGGGGGAAAACCTAAGGAATCACCCTTGTCGGATTCCCACTCGATGTAAACATCAAGGTGAACGTAAGAGGAACCACCCTCGAGGTTCACACTTGAGGGGTTGCACGACAGAGTCATATCGGAAGTGGTTAAGGAGGAAATCACCCTCGATGACCACGACCGAATAGCCACTCTACAGAGATCTCATCAGGAGTGATGTATGAGGTTCCACCCTCGGCACTCGATGGTAACTCTGCAGAGTCGAGAACAAAAGGGTGTGATGTGACATGAGGTGTCGGGGCCTGGTCTTCGATCCCGTTGATCGGGTCTTCTGATAATCCAGCGGGGTAGTCGGGTCAAGTGGGGTGTCACTGATGGGTCTCTAACCAACCTATACTAAGCAGTTTCGGATAAACGGGTAGGTAACAATAGCAGGTTACAATAAACAGGCTATGCAGCATAATAGGAGCAAACAATAACAGTAGCAAAATCTAATGCAAGCATGCGAGAATGGAATGGGCGATATCGGGATGATCAAAGGGGGGCTTGCCTGGTTGCTCTGGCAAGGAGGGGTCGTCGTCGACGTAGTCGATCACAGGGGCAGCATCGGTCTCGGGGTCTACCGGAGAGAAGAGGGGGAAGAAACAGTAAATATAAAGCAAACATAGCATCACAAAGCATAACGTGGCAATATGTTGTGCCGGGTGTGACCTAACGTATGGCTACACGGTATAGGTGAAGGGGGAATTCAACCGGGAATGTTTTCCCGGTTCCGGCAGACAGATGACCGGAGGGGGAATGTTCCAGGTTCAGATAGTTAGAGGCATCCGACAGGTAAACGGATCGCGTATTCGGATTCGTCTTGTCGTTCCGAGCAACTTTCATGTAGAAAACATTTTCATCCTAGTTACGGTTTAATTTCTATGAATTTCTAAAGTTTAAGGTATTTTCTGAAATTAGTGAAATTCATTTGATTAGAAAGCAAACTGGAAATACTTTTATACTTAGCAGCAGCTAGCCTCAAAGTATGACAGGTGGGGGCAGGAGTGTGCTGAGTCAATAGTCAACTAGTCCAGTTTGACTAGTCAACAAAGTCAGGGGGCCACATGTCATTGGCAGAGACAAACCCAGTCAGCATTGACTGGTCAACTGGGTCCAGCGTTAATCTAATTAGCTAGGTGAGGCCTACTGTCAGTGGCATATTAGGCTAATTAAATTCCTAATCTAATCCTAACCTAATCACCAAAGCACAGTAATCACACACACGCACACATAACGCACGCACACACGCGTAGGGAGCCGACGGCGCCATCGGCTAAGGCCAGTAGCCGCGGTAGGCGGGGCATCAGCGGGTGCGGCCAGCGGCGGCCGGAGGTGGGCGCTGCCAGGCGGCGCCGCGCGGGGTTGCAGGCGGGGCCAGGGAGCGGAGCTCCAGGCGTTGCGGACGGGAGCCGGCGAGCGGTGGGCGCAGCGGCAGCGGTGGGCGCCGGCGACTGCAGTAGGGGCGGCGAGCAGTGCGGGGCTCGGCGAAGCGGGCAGCAACAGGCGGCAGGAAGAGGCGGCAGCAGCGGGGCGATGCGGGCGAGTAGTGGGCGCAGTGGTCGCGGGCATCGGCGAGCGGCGACAGTTAGCAGTAGCACGCAGCAGCGTGCACGCAGGAGGGGAAGGGGAGGCATCCAGAGGGTAGCCATGACTTGCGCAGGAGCGCAGGCAACGGCGCGGTGACCGCGAGCTCCCCTAGAGCTTGGGCGTGGTGGTGAGGCGACCTACGATGGGAATCGGCATGGGAAAGGAGCGGGAAAAGAAGGCGGCCTCACAGCGGGTATCATGGAGGTCTCCGTGATGCGAGAGAGGCCGAGGTGGTGCAGATCGACGGTGGGGGCGCGCGGCGACCGTAGACGAAGACGATGACGTGAGGCGATGCCGATGCAGCTCCTCACCCTCGATCCAGTGGTGATGGTGAAGAAGACGAAGGCGACGGAGCCCGTGGACATGCCGGCTTGACGTGGGGAGGCTAGTGGCTACACGGGCTGCGAAGCAATGGCGACGGCAGGGGCGGCCATGGCGGGGAAGGAGAAGCAGCGCGAGGGGAAGGGGAAAAAGGAAACTAGGGTTTCACAGGGGTCGAGGGCGAGTCAAGTAGGCGCCGGGGAGGGTTGGATGCTCGGCACGTGGCCATCCATGGCCACGGACGAGTGCGCGGCGTCCACCGAGTCTCTGGTGAACAGGGGAGGAAGAAAATAGGGGAGTCGGGCTGGGCTCCACTATTCACTGGGCCGGTTAAGTGCACAGTGCAGTTTAGTTGGGCCATTTTCTATTTTCCCTTTTATGTATTTCAGTTAGTCACTGTTTGTATTTATTTGAGTGACAAAAATGAACTTAGCCAAACTTGAAACTTGGCACACAATTCGAGAACAACATTGTGGTGTTGCATAAAATGTTTTAGAGCCAAAGTAATTGTTCAAGCACTTTTAGAAATTGAATAGGTCAATTAATATGTTATTGGGCCACTTATATTTTCCTAGGGATTAAAGGGAGAGCCAAATGATGTTGGTTGCCACCTTATAATTAGCTAGTGAATATTTGCAACCCAACCAACATTTTTGTTTTATTTTTGAAGAAAATAATTTGACAAGGAATTTAAATATGAATATGAATTTGATTTGGAACAAAGTGATGATTAGCAAAATAATTGTGATGACTTGGCAGTCATTAGCAGGAGTTTACTGTAGCATGATTATCGGGGTGTTACATAGGGTTTGAGATGAGATAGTGCTGGTGAAGATGTTGATGGAGATTGACCCCCTCCCGATGAGAGGATCGCTGGTGATGACGATGGTGATGATGTCCCCCTCCCGGAGGGATGTTTCCCCGGCGGAACAGCTCCGCCGGAGCCCTAGATTGGTTCCGCCTCATGGCGGCGGAGTTTCGTCCCGAGAGCTTGCTTATGATTTTTTTTCAGGGTGAAAGACTTCATATAGCCAAAGATGGGTACCGGAGGCCTGCCAGGGGGCCCACAAGACAGGGGGTGCTCCCAGGGGGTAGGGCGCGCCCCCACCCTCGTGGATGGTAGGTGGCCCCCCTCTGGTGCTTCCTTCGCCCAATATTTTTTAATATTCTAAAAATGACTCCCGTGGAGTTTTAGGACTTTTGGAGTTGTACAGAATAGGTCTCTAATATTTGCTCCTTTTCCAGCCCAGAATTCCAGCTGCCGGCGTTCTCCCTCTTCCTGTAAACCTTGTAAAATAAGAGAGAATAGGCATAAGTATTGTGACATAATGTTTAAAAATGCCCATAATGCAATAAATATCGATATAAAAGCATGATGCAAAATGGACGTATAACGCGCCTGAAGGAAATATGCCCTAGAGGCAATAATAAAGTTATTATTTATTTCCTTATATCATGATAAATGTTTATTATTCATGCTAGAATTGTATTAACCGGAAACTTAGTACATGTGTGAATACATAGACAAACATAGTGTCACTAGTATGCCTCTACTTGACTAGCTCGTTGATCAAAGATGGTTATGTTTCCTAACCATAGGCATGAGTTGTCATTTGATAAACGGGATCACATCATTAGGAGAATGATGTGATTGCCTTGACCCATTCCGTTAGCTTAGCACTTGATCGTTTTAGTTTACTGCTATTGCTTTCTTCATGACTTATACATGTTCCTATGACTATGAAATTATGCAACTCCCGATTACCGGAGGAACACTTTGTGTGCTACCAAACGTCACAACGTAACTGGGTGATTATAAAGGTGCTCTACAGGATTCTCTGATGCTACTTGTTGAGTTGGCATAGATCGAGATTAGGATTTGTCACTCCGATTATCGGAGAGGTATCTCTAGGCCCTCTCGGTAATGCACATCACTATAAGCCTTGCAAGCAATGTAACTAATGAGTTAGTTGCGGGATGATGTATTACGGAATGAGTAAAGAGACTTGCCGGTAACGAGATTGAACTAGGTATTGAGATACCGATGATCGAATCTCGGGGAAGTAACATACGATGACAAAGGGAACAACGTATGTTGTTATGCGGTTCGACCGATAAAGATCTTCGTAGAATATGTAGGAGCCAATATGGGCATCCAGATTCCGCTATTGGTTATTAACCAGAGAAGTGTCTCGGTCATGTCTACATAGTTCTCGAACCCGTAGGGTCCGCACGCTTAACGTTCGTTGACGATATAGTATTTATGAGTGATGTATGTTGGTAACCGAATGTTGTTCGGAGTTCCGGATAAGATCACGGACATGACGAGGAACTCCGGAATGGTCTGGATATACAGTTTGATATATGGGATAATAGTGTTTGGTCTCCGGAAGGGTTCCGGAATTCACCGAAAGGAGTTCCGGATGTTTCCCGAAATGTTTGGGTACGAGAACACTTTATTTGGGCCAAAGGGGAAAGCCCACAAGGTTTTTGGAAAGCGCAAAAGGAAGTTTTGCGGAGTCTAGGGGCCAGACGCCAGGAACCCTGGCGTCTGGCCCTGGAGTCCGAGAAGGACTCTTGCCTTTCGGGTGAAACCGACTTTGTGGAGGCTTTTACTCCAAGTTTCTACCCCAAGGCTCAACATATAAATAGAGGGGTAGGGCTAGCACCCAAGACACATCAATAAACACCAAGCCGTGTGCCGGCTACCCCGTCCCCTCTAGTTTATCCTCCGTAATAGTTTTCGTAGTGCTTAGGCGAAGCCCTGCGGAGATTGTTCTTCACCAACACCGTCACCACACAGTCGTGCTGCCGGAACTCATCTACTACTTCGCCCAACTTAAAACTACTACCGTTAAGGCTCTTACTTCCGTCCCTCATGTTGATTTGAATGATGATTCTTGTAACTTTATTCATGATTGCACCTCTCTAAGAGGAGAATAAGTCTCCTCATAGTAGGAGCAACACAAGTAGGAAAATGTATGCCACGTAGGCAAAAAATATGATGTGACAAGTAATTAATGAGAGATGTAGATCAATTAACATAATAGTTACCATCACAAAGTGGTTCGCAATGTAAAATGGCTCTACAAAGTAATAAATCAAGCTTTCCGTGTTATTACACATATGACACTGTCCACTATGAAGATAGTAATATAGACTAATAACATATGCATATTACTAGTCTAAGTTACTTTCCACTATGACTAGTCTAAGAGTTTGAGAGCCTAAATAGAGAAGGGGCTTGTGTCTTGCATTCAAGGCCTCCTCTTAAAGCTACTACCACATGCGTGCATGGAAGATGTCTTCTTCGCTGAAAAGCATCAAAACTATTTGAAGAATACGCTGTTTCATAACAACTTTAAGCTATTTAATGAGCCATGTTATCTAGGAGTGGGACATGTCATGATGAAGAGGGGACGAGGTGATCCTCCTTTTCTAAAAGACATCTGGGACATGTCATGGTCTTGGACAAAAACACTACACGTATTTTTTGGATGAAAGCATCATGTCTATGCTATTTAGCGCAGACTATGTGATTTAGGACATGTCATGGAGGTTTTGGACAAATATGTTGTTTCATAATCACATCTATGCTATTCAACGCGGGATGTGATTTGGGACATGTCATAGAGTTTTTGGACCAATAAGTTTTTCCACTATTTGATTTGGCACACGTCATGCAATTTTTGGAGAAAAGCATTACACATGATAGGATCACTAAACAACGATTATGCCCTAAAATAGGGAAGTGATTAAAGATGCTCTTTTTTTAAACAAGACGAAACTTTATTCATTAGAGATGACCATTACATCGTCTATGAGTATCATTACAATTTCACTTAGAGGCTCCTCAAACCAGTATGAAGTCAAAGAAAATCTAGCTAATCTAGCTAGTTCGTGAGCTACTTTATTTCCCTCTCTATTACAATGTTCGAATCTAGTCATGACAAAATCACAGGCATAGTGAAAGCGGTCCTCGAAAATTGCCGCCGCCGCACCCGCTGATTGTCCTCCGTCCTGCATGGTCTCTATCACCTCCAGATTGTCCGAGTTGATTATTATGCGATTACACCCCGCCCTTTGCGCCAGTTTTAGGCCAAATTTGAGCGCTAAGGCTTCAGCCATCAGAACATCTGCATAATAGTCAATCTTTCCATTTCCTCCTGCAATAAACCTACCTTTGTCGTCTCTCAAGACTGCCCCCACCATACCCTTCAACATGTCATGATCAAAGGAGGCATCAACATTAAGTTTCACAAAACCCCTAGGAGGACAGTACCAGCCCCCCTTTTCATGGACGACTTTGGAGATGATGCATTTACAAAGTTGGATGTGAGGGCTATGATCGCCATTGATACCAGCCCCCTTTTTCATGGACGACTTTGGAGATGATGCATTTACAAAGTTGGATGTGAGGGCTATGATCGCCATTGATATTTGATTTGCATTCTGAGTTAAAGTGGTCGAAGATGCTCTTATATGACCTCACGGCAAACTAGATAGAATTGTATATGTATATATAAAAAAAGAGTATATGTATAAAAATTTAATTATACGTACAGAATACTGCTCCCTCCGTTCCCAAATATAATTTTTTTAGAGATTCCAACAAGTGACTACATATGGAGCAAAATAAGTGAACTACATTGTAAAATATGTCTACATACATCTGTATGTTGTAGTCCATTTGAAATGTTTAAAAAGACTTATATTTAGGAACGGAGGGAGTACTACCAAATCCTTTTGTTCTCTTTATTTAGTTATATGTCTCTTTAGATCGTACCAACACTCTAATTATATGGACTGAAGATATGACTACAAAGTCAATTTGCTCTCATTTTACGACGATCTCGACACTCCCATACCTTACGTTACCAAATAACCAACCTTCATCACAGAAGTCATTTTGTCACAGCTATAGTGGAAACAAACAATTTCTCACACGAGTACACACCTTGCTTTGTATCCAACCAATAGATATTTTTTATCTTGTTGCTATAGATGATTTACCAAAGATAAGGTTAGGTTTTGGGAGGATACTTGGTTTGATACCTCCCCCCTAGCAGTACAATTCTGGCATATTTACATGGTTTGCAATGAGCAAAACAAAAGTGTCAGAGAGATCTGGGATGGTGAAACAGTGAAGCTAACTATTAGGAGGAATTTTGATAATAAAATGATGGAACAATGGTATCAGCTGGTAGAGATTGCTAAAGAGATCAACTTCGATAGTGACTCTGATGCTCTGATATGGCAACTTGAGAAGAAGGGTGTCTATTTTTCTAGTTCTTTATACCATGTGATTAACTTTAGAGGGGTGCAACCTCTGTTCCTACCAGCCGTTTGGAAACTGGTAGTACCGCCAAAGATACATATCTTTGTTTTCCCAGAATAAGCTTATGACTAGAGACAACTTGAGGAAAAGACACATTATCAAACCGCTAGATTGTGTTTTCTGTGCTGAGCAGGAGACAAACCACCATTTATTTTTTGACTGCATAGTAGCTAGGAATATTTGGTCGTTTGTCAACCTCTTCTTCCAAAAGAATTTGGGCACAAACTTTGAATCTATGGCCCGCTTTTGGATTTCTAATAAAAAGAATTTGGCTTTGAATATAGTTAGTTCTACTGTCCTTTGGTGTTTATAGAAATATAAGAATTCTATGATTTTTAATAACACCATCTGGACATCTATTATTCAAGTGTGGAGACTGATTCACAGAATGCTCAAACTCTAGGTAACTCTGACCCCAGACACAAGCAAAACCCAGGTGGAGGTGTTCTTGAGTGTGCTGGCAAAACTACTCCAACAACCCTTGCGTGTGGCTGAAAGCGAGGAATACAGGGTTGGATGTTGGTGCAAGCTGGGACAACCTTAAAATCTCTGAAGATGATGGCTTCCTTTCTCCTGCCAAGAAGCAAGAATATGACGACAAGACCATGATGCACAGCCCTATGTCCACCCTTGTAATATGTTGGTCGCCCCAGGCGGCCTTGGCACAAGTTCAGGAGAGGAGGGGGCGAGATCGCGATGTGATTCGGCCGTCATGCAAGTGCGAGTGCGATGTGTCTGTCTTCAACCGCCTTGCCTTTCAGGGCTGTTGTTTTTAGTTTCCCATGTGTTTTCGTTCTGTCCTTTGGCTCCTTGTTGAGCAGGGCTGTAATATAGCCTTAGGTTGCAACTCTGAACTTTAGTTTTGTAAGAGTAAGACTCATTCTGGTTAATGAAACCGGGGAGAGGCCTCCCTGTTCTTCAAAATAGATGATTTACCAATAATCCTAGACGTATATATGAGGATATTAGGGGGGGGGGGGGGGGGGGGGGGCTCCCCTTTAATCTCCAAATATGAAACAGACACCTAACTATAATCCGCAGAATACATAGAAGGGGGTTCAGTAACTCTAGCATTACTCATGCTTTATACACCAGTACAACTGAAACACTATAAAAGTAAAAACCATGGCTTATGTGGCAATGCAGAAGGGAAGTTCAGATTTACATAAGATGCAATGACACTGACAAACATACGAGCTGGAAATTTGACAACAATTATACTAGATGTTTCCCAATGATCAAAGGATGTTTAATATAATACAGGATTGCATAAAATACATGCAGTAAATATGACTTAAATCATTGCCCCTCCAGCACCCCTAAGAAATGCCTGTTCGGAAGTAAAGCAGAAATGTGTTAGAAGCTAATAACAGAATGTTAGCTGCCAAATGGACAGCGTACGAGTGTTCTAAAGAGTAGTTTACCAACTTGGTCGCTTTGACGCACTGAATCTGCCTCTCTGTCTTTTCACGCTGGCACTCACCGCACCAGCTAGAAAAATCCATCTGGTATTTCTTCATCTCCCTGAACACGGAGCTGAACAAAAGATGCAATAATTCAGCTGTCCAGACTCCTGTTAGTAACATTAAATTGCACTCCCTCCGTTCCAAAATAAGTGTCTCAACTTTGTGCTAGCTCTAATACAAATTTGTACTAAGCTTAAGACACTTATTTTGGGACGGAGGGAGTAATAACTAAGGATGTGTTTGGTTGGGAAAAGGTAATGTAAACATAAAGGTAATCAGATTACAGCGGCACTGTTAACTGTATTGGTAAAAACTGAAATATGTTTGGTTCAACACATGTATCGCTAACGGCGCATGGAAGGCCCATGGGGCTGCGGGGATCAGGCGGCCACTGGTTGGTCCTCGCATGGCTGGGCTGCTCGCAACAAGCACTTCGAGTGACAAAAATGGAGAACAGTGCATGTGCTCATGCTGCTCCTAGTCGGAGGAGGGTCGACGGAGAAGATCGGCGGCAAAGGGGATCCATGGAGTAAGGAGATTGCAGAGGAGATTCGGGTAGAAGAAGACGCTGCTGCTCGCCACAGGAGAGTAGGAGGGTCGACGGAGAAGATCGGGGCAGATGGGACGGGGGAGGGAGCACTCGCTGGAAATCTGCAGGGGGAGAGAGAGAGAGAGAGAGAGAGCTTCGTTGCGGTAACGGGAACCGATAGGGTGGGGGGGGGGCTCGGGCAGAATAGCCCGTGAATAGTACCTGATCAGTTTACGGGGTATTGTTTACAAGACAATGTTTACCAAACAGATGTATGGGTATGCATTGACACTGTAATCAGATGACGGATGAAAAACTCCGAAACACGTCCTAAAAGTAACAGCAATGTTAAAATACTTCATGCATACACGGAAAGCTGCTGGGTTCTCATTTCAACAACCATCTGAGCACGCAGTAGACATGCAACAGTTATACGACATGCCACGGGGTCAAATGGAACCAATTTTGTTTTACATCTTATTACTGACCTAAAAGCATCTGCGTCCCTTATTATCCAAATTTGGTGCTACTTCACTTCTGCTTTGTATATACTCAGACGATTTTTCTCACCATGTATGTGTGTGTGTGTTCGTGTCTTCCCTAGTGAGATATTATCTATCTACAGGAGTTCCGCCACAATGATCCATACACGATTAAAAATTGCCACTATTCCTGCTTTTCTTGTTGATTCTGGAGGATGCAATTTACGTAGACCACTTTGTCGCTGTCATTCTGTGCAGGACACCCTTTCTCAGTTCCTTGCCCTGGTCCTCATGCTCAGGTACGCGTCATCTTCTTGCTCTAATGGTTGCTTCTGCTGTTCCACCTCATTTTCAGACTGGGGCTTGGGCCATTTCTACTGCCAACTTAACTAATATTCAGCCTTTTCCTGCTCTAAGAATCTTTGTAGCAGCGTACCTGTTTAGTCTAGGCTTCAGCTCTTTGATTGTGTGTGCTATGCATGTGATTGTAGCACCCTGTGAGCACACTACGCTGACCACTCAGTCTGTTGAGAGTGTTTGTATACGCTACAGTACTCAGCATAAGGAATATCATTGTTATTGTCATGTTGGCCTATAGATGTCGGTTTCTGAGGGTATATTCTTTTTGATGAACCATGTCCCTTCTATGCTCGGTCTTTCCCTGGAGCTTCTCCAGATTTTTTTGTCTATCCACTTTTTCAACATTAATTTCAGTTGAAGGTGTTAGAGAGATAGCTGTAGTCTTGTATGCTCTCTTATGTATTTCCTATTCAATACGGATTCCTATCTTACTACTTCTCATGTACTGCTATATTGGCTAGAGCCCATGGAATATGTTAAGTTGCTACTTCAATATTAGGCTTGTTAAAGAGATTAGCGCACAAATCCTAATAATGAAATTGCTTTAACCAAATAAATGCTCAAGTCTTACGGCTATGAACTCTTGGCAACAACGGAAAGTTGCATAACTCAAATACAAGCAACATAAATACAAAAAGGAATCAAAAATATAAGTAACCCACAAAACCATTAAGATATGAACATTAAAAAAATATCATAGTAGGGAAGTATGATAATAACACAGTATATAAATGCATGTATGGCAAATTATTTAACTATGGCGATGAAGGCTAGAGAGAGTGGACATGTCCGGATGCAAAAATAGGCCACTGAGAAATCTTGGGACAAAATTGAAATTGCAAGGAGAGATCTGAGTACCTTCTGCACCACAAAAGCAGATTCATTCTGAGCCCTGATGATGTCGGTCTAGCACCATGTCTATGACGGCCACGGTGAAGTACAGCTCGTCCAGGAACATGAGAGTAATCATACATTTCCTGCAGCCAAGATCAGGCATGGGAATACTTGGTTGAAATTGCTTCCTCCTATACTTGATAATTATTTCTTTGAAAAAAGGTAAAGTATGAACTATATTGATTTGCAGGTACTGTATAACTGATGTGAACAGCTCAACATCCCTATCTTGCCAACAGCTGATGTCAAATTCCATGCGCGAGAATTTTAGAAGTAATGCATTCAAGTTAATCAGTATCAACAAAGATGGCAAAACCCAGCATGCATGGGCACATGGACAAACAAATGAGAACCATATAAATCTTAAAAGAAGAAATACAATAATCTATGTTAGTTCACAGTAGTTACCAAACACCATGTACCTCATGCTGTGTTTCTGAGTTCACATGATTCTCGCAACGAATGCCGCGAAAGTATAATTCACCGCCTGAGAATTGCTTGCCAAGGCAAACATTTAATGTGACCTCAGAATCATCAACATGGAAACCTGCAAGTCCGAGTATTAATAGCTTACAACAGAGAAAAAAATATTTGACTTGCTTAGATGGTATCTCTAGGCACTAAAGAGGTGGCAAAGCAGATGGACTTGTCTTGCAGAAAGTGTCACACGAGAAGTGACAAAAAAATGTAAGTAAAGAAAAATAGAAGGAATGAAAGTTCTGGTAATTACAGCTCTCCTTTCCAAAAATCAGGGCATATTTTCTCTTGCGCATAAACCAAGAGAACATTGAAAGTGACCCAATACCCCTAATTATTACATCTTAAGTGTTGTATTCGATGATGCATGTAGGAAATATAGTGGGGTATAGAAGGACCAACGCACTTATTTTGTGCTAGAATATCAGATACGCCCTATGCAATTATGCAGGCAGCTATGCTTGTGCGCGCAGCCATCGCCCTCCCGCGCCGATGCGATTCCCTTCTTGTGGCGGCGGCCGCCGCCTAGGGTTTCTCCATTCTCCCCCATCGCCTGGAAATGGATGTGCTGGTGCTGCAGACGACGTTCTGGTGGTGGTGCCCCTAGGGTTTCTGGATTTGGTGTTGAGGCGCCGACGAACTAGGGTTTGGATAGGGAGAGAGAGTGACGGGAGGAATGGGGAACGAAAGAGTGAGGGGGGGAACAAGCGAGTGAGCACGGCGGGCAAGCCGTGTCCTAAATCTAGCGCCGGTAGCGGTCAAACGGCGCTGACTGGACGGAACCGTGACGGGAGGGCAAAAGCACAAAGAAACCAAAGTGAGTTGGGCAAGAACGAGGGCTTTCGGAAACTAGGGGCAAACCTGCCGAGGGGGACACAACTAAGGGCACCAAATTAATTATCCCTATTTTCAAAGAAACGAGCACAGAATAACAGAGCATACTAATTGATTTGAAAATTATCAAACAAAAAAGGTCACCTTGCCATAATGTTGGATCATACAAGGCATACTACAAGGTAAAATTGTGTGTATCAATGTTGTCTGCAGAACCCGTTAAGGCTAGAACATCACCATTATGATATAAGAAGATCCAACGGAGTGATTGGGAAAATATGACTTTATGTGCCCTCGGCAAAAATTACAATCATTTCAGCTCAGTTCGACATATATATGAACTCAACTATTTGTTTTTCTTTTTCTGTCCAGGTCACAGGAAGTCGTGTTTTTTCAATCAATCCATTAGATCATCTTACATTATAGTCCTAGTGTCATAGTATTTTTGTCATGATTTTGGGAACTTCTACAATGTTGAAATCTTAAACAGGTTATGTGGTAACTATTGATAGAAAATCCTCCTATATAGGTACAATTGTGTGTATCAATGTTGTCTGGATTCGACAGTTCAAAAGTTCTCAAAAAATATGAAACAAATACTAGAACATCACCACTATAATATAAGAGAGGGAGATGAAAAAAAGACACACCTAGGGTGTGGAATATGGAGTTGACATGAAAACGAGCTTCTATTCTGAGACAAATGAGAGTCACTGATACACTAGGCAGGAAACAGAAAATCACAAGACAGCTATGGCCAGTTTAAGAGCACCAGTTTGGATAGTGGATATATACACTTCTTGCAGACCATGATCATCACGATGGAAAAACTAAAAATCAATAGTACCACAGCAAGATTGTATCAGTCCACATTAACAAAATAAGCTATGTCCTTCACGTTTGGTAGAAAGAGCCATTACGAGTATCTTCCACATATAGATCTAATATGTGGCTTTACTTTGTTCAAACAGATATATGAGTTGAAAGAAGGCCCAAGAGGTTGCTTCATGTGCTATCCTCAATATAAAGGGCGGGGGGCGGGGGTGGGCACAGATTTTACAGCATGAGTATCCCTCTAAAAGGCAGCCATCCAGACATGCACAATTCAAGAACAGAGAACCTCAAAAATTTCTGGCGGCATCCCTGGGAAAAAAAACAATGGTAACTTTACCTAGTTCAACATCTCTGTCTTTCCCATATTCAACAACAAAAGCATGATGAGAGTCCAATGTTCCTCCACCAACCTCAGGGTAAAAAACTGAAGGTTGACACAAAGAACATAATATTAATGTGGAAGGAAAGGTATGCTGAAACAATTAAACCAATAGTGATTCTTCCTATCTACAACAGTACAGCAATAAATCAAATAACCTTTAGAAATTGGAGCTATGAACTCCTCCATGAACTGATTCAGCATAGATTCCAGGCCAAAATCATCAAGGACAGCACCATACTTATTCATTGTATTTGGCCTCATTATCTTAAATTTCATTGCATGAACCCACTTTTCAAAGTTCTCTACCTACAAAGGTGTAAATAATTGCTTTCACATTGTAGCAAAAGCCTTCATAAGAGCTAAATTGGGTGTTAATTACTTTGCCATACCTCCTCCAATAGCATGTCACAAAAGTTGGGCTGTAACATAGCAAATGAAAAAACACCAGGAATTGGTTCAGTCATTATACTTGCAATGCTTTCTTCTGTATTGGTTCTTACTGCTTCAAGGAATGTTGGTAAGAAGAAAGCCGAAGGGTGCATGCTGTATAATTCTTGATGAAGTGGCTGTAAGTTGGCAAAAAAGTGAATTACAAGCAAGCAAACAGGAAAGAAATAGTCCTCCAAAAAATAAAACCATGGCCAATTACTAGCCACACTTCTATCTAAAATATTTTAAAAGATCCGACAAAATGGTGACGTTGAGTCCTGACTCCTGTGGCACATGATAGCCAATACTTTTAGAGTTATATCATGCTCAGCCTGTATATTTTCCCCATTGTAAGGGGTTTCCTGCATATTTACCACCTATCCGTGTGTGTCTCTCTCTCTTTCTATATATATATATATATATATATATATATATATATATAGGTCTGCTAAAATCAGCCTGAGCGTATTATAACTAAGCATACGCTCCGGCCAGCAGGGTGCGACCGATCGGATCAACTCCCGCAGCGCGCATGCTAATCAGCCCAGTATCCTAGTCCCCAGCCCCCGCCTCCCGCCTCGTGCAGTTATAAATTCAATCGTAATTAGTTGTTGGATTTTACGAGTGGATCCCCCGCACAGAATGCCCCGAATGCCCACCTGGGCCAACTATATTTTGATCGTAAAGTAGTGGCAATCGGTAGTAATACATATTTTTACGGCGTTGTAATATACCCTCTTAATCTAACAGTAAAACATCACCCTTCCTATAGTAACCAAAGCAGATCTCTTTACTGACCCATATCCATATATGGTAATGCAGTTACCACATAGCAAGCAGTGGTTCACGGCAGCAGTAATATGATTTATTCCATTACCATATATGTTCATACCTTACCATGGTTAGTGGTAGGAGCCATGGGGTCCATATATGGTAATGCAATTACCACATAGCAAGAGGTTCACGATAGTAGTAATACAATTATTCGGTTACCATATATGTTCCTATTTTTACCACCATTAGTGGTGGAGCCATAGCGTATCGTGGTGCTGTAACTTGGTAAAAGTATCGCATCTATTACCACATATGCTAGCATGTTTACTGTCGTTAACAAAAGGACACGAGACGAAGTGAGGCGCGTGGCAATGGTAAGGAAAATTAATCTGTTACCATATGTTTCATTTCTATTTACCATCATTTGCTACAAAAAGGCGGAGGTGGGGCTTCATTGGCCGAGCAGTGCGCCGAGCGAGGAATTAGCGGCCGGAGCGTACGATAGCTTAATCTGCGCTCTCGGTTAGTATATATATAGGAATGAGATTCCCTATCCGAACTTACCAGGGTCACAACTATCAGAACCTTACGTGAGTGCATTGAGATTAGAACTTTTCCTTGTCAGCGGTTCCTTTTCTCTCTGACAGCTTGATTTTTCGCACGTCCTATTTACTGTACACACCTGCCACCCTCTGTTAAGGTTCTGATCCAACCCTGCCACTACTGGGCCCGGCAATGTCTCCTGACACGGGCTATCCCACGGGAGCCCATCATCTTATGGTTCCAACTGTTTGGATTTTTCTAGCCATGCTTACACACCGCAACGGACTCCGTCCACTCTTCTTCATTCTGTTTTATTGCTCTATAGACCACGTGTTGCCTGTTCTCACTCTCGTATAGTGCTGTTCTTTTAAAAAATTTGGCATTAGTTTTTTTGCAGCTCTTTTAAGTCTAACGCATGCTAATTTAAGAGCCGTAATGGCCGCTCCCGTATTTGCTGACCACGTAAGGTGATACTAGTATGTTGACGCATACTAGTAAGTTGGACCAAAGATAAGTGAATGCAAGGTGGGTGGAGTTTCATAAGTGACACTGTCACGTGAGGACGGGACGATGAATACGTCCCCTTGTAATCTTCAATTTATATGTTTATACTGCTCGCGGAAGATCCAATCCTTCACGACACAAACTCTGGAAGTATCAAAACCAAAGACTCGTGACATGCACCACCATACAAGATATTCTGTACGTGTGGTTGCATTCATTAACTTTTCACGGCTCTAATCTCCTTGCCACCGCTAGAAAAAGGCTAGCAGTACATGATGGCGGCGACAGGGCCATCCTCCGTCTCGCTCAAGGGCGCGGCCGCAGTGCAATTCTCGTGCGGGTGCCCCGGTCTACTCTCGCGCGTTCATTCGCCACCACTCCAGCATAGATGGCTCACCCTTGGTAGTTTTGACGGTTCTTCATAGTGACCCATGAAACCATGATCGTGTCGTACGTTTCTGAGCGAGTTGAACAACGGTTCCATGAATGAGGGTCAACAGTTCTTCACAAAGTTTATTTTCGGTTCCCTTTCTTTCGTAGACGGTTCTCCCCTCGTAGTTTTGGCGATTCTTAATGGTAACTCGCGAAACCATTATCGCGACGTACATTTCTGAGCGGGCTGAACAAAGGTTCCATGAATGAGGGACAACGGTTCTTCACAAAGTCTATTTTCGGTTCCCTTTCCTTTCCTTCGTACACGGGTCTCCCCCTCATAGTTTTAGCGGTTCTTCATGGCGACCTGTCAACCCATTATCGCGTCGTACGTTTTTGAGTGAGTTGAACAACAGTTCCATGAATGTGGGGCACCGGTTCTTCACAAAGTCTATTTTTTGTTCCATTATCACAACAATTCCACTTTGGTGGTACGCCGACTTTTCGTGAAAGACTATTTGGGACCAATGTTAAGAGTGGTCAGTCAGGATCTAAACATTGCTAATACAGTTCTTCATTCCAAAAAAATCATTTTTGTGCATATTATATCAAAATTTACTGCAAATAGAAAAACTTATTATATAAATGAAAAACTACTCCTCCCAAAGTTTAGAATATTTATTTTAAAAGTTGAGTATAGTGGATCAAATCCAGTCCGGTTATTATCTCCACTAAAATCTGACCAGTTGAGCTGCATGTGTGTTCAACATAACTGGCTACGCCTAGACTTTTGTACTTAAGCATCATGCAGGTATAGGTAGCGTTCAATGGATGCACATAACATTCCAATTTGGTAGTAGCCCAGCCGAGGCATAATAAATTATGTATCTCTACGTGCCATTCAAAATATGACCAGCAGCAAGTCATCAATATCTTTGTGTTCGCCAAGCTGAAACACTGGTCAGTTGTGTTGTTTTCTCCGATTCAAGGGCACCCCGAGTCAGACAAATGGTGTTCATCAATGCTCGTGAGTTCTTACAGAAGAGGAAAATGCAGTCTCAGCCTTTCTGAACATGGCGTTTCGCATGTGGCGCTCTCTCCCCTGCGTCGTCTGGTTGCAGGACCAGGGCATATAGTCGCATTAAAAAATTCTGAACCCAGGCCCAGCCATGGCACACAGTTAAATTTCTGAATCCAAGACTGAAACTATTACCCGAAAAGTCGAAATGTTGTTGATTAAATTTAATACCAATGGTTTATAAAGCATGAAATGAACATCATGTTCAGATAAGTTGTACTCCCTCCGTAACTTGTAATATTTCAGAGAAACTAAATGTGTGTGCCTTCATTCAGATAATAATATGGTCATAGAGGACAAAGTCAACATGCGTTGATTCAGATAACATTTTCTTCAATGTCTCACTTAAGTGCTTCAGCCGTTATCAAACTGTTTGTGCAAAAAAGAAGTGCTTCCGCCATGATCAGACTACTTGTGTAAAAAAAGTGCTTCGGCCATGACCACAAAATGAGCTCGATCAATATGTCCATCACCGCGAACTAACTAGTCAACTCCCAGGTGATTAAAAATCAGCACAAAGGCACAAGCATTACTCACGCGCAAGCATCACACCTGATGAGAGGGGAAACAGCGGGGGTGGGTCATCGTTCACATCACGCATGTTGACGGCCTCGATGTAGCTTCATGACAACAGATCTGAGATGGGTAGGGGAAGAAACAAACAAAGGTGAATTCTTTTTCCCAGCAAGATGAACCCATGTGGATCTGTGGGGAAAATCACCACATAGACGGCCACGCACAAGCATCATGCAGGTAAAGGGAGGAGATCACCTGGAGCGCGTGGCGGCCAGTGACCATGGCAACGAGGCGAGGAAGAGGAATGGGAGCAGGGGAACTACTCCCTCGAGCGCCTGCTCCATGGGCTCGTGGACGTCCTGCAGCTCGCCGTCGACCTCGGCTCGGGCGACCAGAGGGAAGGAGACGAGCAGGTTGGGCGACGCCGTGGCGAGGAGTGATGTGAGTAGGAGACCCAGCTGGGCCTTGCTTCTGGTGCTCCAGATTGGGGGAGTGAAGGGGGCGTGACGCGAGGGCAGAAGTGCAAAACAACTGTGGTGTCACGGAGGAGGAAGGAGAAAAACAGGGGTCCTCATGGCTGGATATGGCGAGCGGCGGTGAAGAGGATCGAGTACATTGACAAGTCCTTATGGTTAAGTAAAAAAATCAAAGGGGTTGGTGGTCCACCTCGTCTCAAGTCACGAATGCAAAAATCTCAAAAGTGTCGACCCGTGAGCGAAGTATGGGATGCAGGAAACAGTGGCAGGCCACGGACCACACAAAATCCATGTGCCTCTTGCTGGACCACCAACTCCGACACTTGCGAAAAGACTTTGCCCGCTGCAGAAAGTGTCAGGGAATCAGTGGGTGAAGTGCCGTCGAAATTGAGAAAAAGGCGTGCATATTTCTACCTCTCCCTCATACGCACGGATCACGGAGCAGACCCTCTCGGCAGTGATAGTTGTGACCATGGTCAGTTTTGATATTCACAATTTTGCCTATATATATATATATATATATATATGGTCACGCTATTCGTCACCCTGGGCAGACCCTATCGGCAGTGATAGTTGTGACCATGGTCAGTTTTGATATTCACAATTTTGCCTAGTCGCGCTATTCGTCACCCTGGGTGAGGATAGTTATTCTTCACCCCCCTCTATTTTACCATCAATGCACCGTAATTTTACGTTCCGTAAGTGTTGTCTTATTTCCAACGCAAAAAGAGACCGTAAGAAAATATATAATCGCCGTAAAAAATATTTTATGTTATGTAAAATTACAAACGTAAAAACATAGTCTAAAATACACATAAACTATAAATTTTCTTGTCTTATGACCTATACTTTTATTTTCTTATGTCAAATTTTACGTAGTGAATCAATAGGAATGTAACTATTTGAATTCCAAACGAAATTATAAAATGATCGTAAGATTACCTCGGGTGAGGAATAATTTATTCTGCACCCTGGGTGATGAATAGTAACACTATATATATATATATATATGACAAATGTTTCCTACCACCAGTGGTAGTTACCACCACTTGTGTTTTGTATGTTCTATGTAGTCAGTGCTGTAGCTAGGATTTCCCCACGACCCAGGCTCAGCTTCGTCGGTACAGTGAACACTGTAGCTACAGTATGGCACTGTTTGCTACAGTCAACGAAGGGCTGTCACTCTACGCCCTAGGCCACGGCCAGGGCAGCCCGGGGCCTGCCTACGCCCGTGTATGTAGTATCTGTCAAAACCGAGAGTATATACGTGTAGTATGTATATAACAATGTTTAGGTAGTATATATACTACTTTTTAGGTAGTATGTACCATATTTTGAGCATACTCTTTTTCACGTACAAATGTGTACGTATTTCACAAATATAACAAAACCTATGGGCTCATATGCAATTTTTTCGTGTAACTTGCTTTGAAATATCATAGATATAGTATATTAATATATGTAGAATGATAAAGTAGTATATATACTACTACATGATAGTATATGAGACATGTGGGGTAACTACCACCGGGTGGTAGGATGTGTGTGTATAGATATATATATAGAAAACATATCTTGTGGACGGTCTAAAGCACTCATGGTATCATTATGAAAGTACAGGCCAAAACTGTGAAAACCTAGAAATATACCTAACCACTATCCTACTGCAATAATTCTCTCTAAGAAGAATGCCCATGTCGTGGCAATTCCTCCTACAGCACGTCCTTGTATAATGCTCAAGGCTCTAGGCTGAGTAGCAGGAGCAAATTTTAATTTTGGCGGAAAAAGGGGAGAGCTTCCCGTTCCTGGTTCTACTGTAGCCGGATTCCCGGAACCACAAGAATCCTTAGAATGGGAATCCAAGTCAGCACCTTTTTTCTTGAGATTTTGAGAAGAGTTGCTCTTTGGAGAGCAGAGTACGATGAAAGTTGTTGACCCCCAGGAAATACAAGTTACGTATTTTCTAACATGGTATTAGAGCCTATGTTAATTTTTGTGCACGCGCAACTCATGCTTGAATCTTCCATCACGCCATCCTCATCTCTTGCCGATCGTCGCTCCTTCCACTTCCCCACCTTGTTGCCCACTTCACCCACCACGTCTCCCCACCGCCGTTTCCCGTGAAGGCCGTCGTATCTCGATCTTCAACTGCCGCCCATCAACACGACTGCCGCATGGCACCCACTAGATAGGCTTGCGGCGAACACCCGCTCAACTTGCTTAGCTCGCCCACGTCTTCTTGCTGGATCAGCTGAAGCACGCCAACGCCTGCTAGATCAGCCACCCGGCTCCCTTCCCTACCTCGATTCGTTGACGCAGGCACCCGTCCTGCTCAACTCGATCGCATTGCCGCCCGATTGGTCCGCCCGCCTGCCAGCATCCTGCGCTGACCCGCTGGTATGGACCCTACCCGAGTTGGTCCGTCGCCGGATCGAGCGGTTGATTTGGGACACGCTTTGGTTGCCTATATTGACTTGGGTGTCGGTTCTCCGTGAAAAGAAGAAATAAGATAAAAAAAGATCCAATGTCTTCGTCATCGGGCTATGTCGCCGTTCCTCGATGCACGGTGATTTTTTTATGGTACTAATTACACCGAGTCCATTGCCTTTATGCACATTCATATGCGTGGCATTCGTCTTCGGGGCATTCTGTCCGGCGAGGTCCCCTAGTCGCCACAACCGGTTCCTCCTGTTGCTGCTACCCCGTTGACACCACCGGCTCTTGTTGCAGATTCTCAGGCTACTAATAAGGATGCAGCTAAGATTGTTAATGATGCTGCAATTCATGCTTATGAACAGCAAGTCTTGGCCTATGAGGAGGCTCTTCCCACTTAGTAGGATGCTCTGTCTTCTTACAGAGTTACACTCAAGATGATGATGCTCGTACTGCGGATGTTCTCACATCTAGTGTGTTGCCTAAGTTTGCCTCTGATTTTATGGGCCTTATTACGTCTTTGAAATGTGGACTCTCTTCGCCAGCGCTATAAGCCTTTTGGTGATGCCATATACATGTTTGTGGTTCGCCAAGAGCATGCTCCTCAGCGGGGTGACTCCACTATTGATGAGTTCTACACACAAAGCTTTGCTATCTGGCCCCAGCTTGACTCTCTTTGCACTACTGGTTGTGGTTCTTGCCAGTGTGGCATTGTGCGGTCACACTTGACTTGCCAGTGTTGATTCTGGACTTTGATTTGAGCGTTCTTGGGCTCGTTTTGAAGCTATCCATGTGCCCAAGGTCATCATTTAGGCTTCCACATCATTTGCTTCGAACCAATTGTTGGCAGATTGGCATCTTCACCTAGGCCTTCGACCATGATGACTCAAAATCGTGCATCTTCGTCGTTTTCGACCTTGGGGATCCTCACCAAGGAAAGCTGGTACCTCTCCATCGAGTAAAGGAACCAACAAGCTCACCAACGACTTCAACCATCCATACTTTCGACACCAACAATGGAAGCAAGGTCGGTTAACCTCAAACCTTGATGAAGGTATTGCGCTGACAAAGGTATCCATCTTAACACACACTTATCTTCCCCTGCCATTACCCTTGATAGCCCCACCATTAGTTGAGCATACCTTTACACCCATTGAGACTAGCTATCCAAGTGTTGTCGGGCCTGGTGAACTTGAGCACCTTAGTGACTCTCATGCATCATATTGTGATACTTGTCGTGCATATTTGGTGAAGGCCCAATGGAAGTGGTGGAAGGAAGAAAAGGGGCAAAAAAAAAAGAGCAAGAGTCACAAAAGAGCTTATAAGCAAAGGAGTTGTGCGACAAAGATACTTGTACTAAGGATACATTTGATAGGAAAACATTACACTTGTCTTGTAGGATTGGTGCCAAGTTCTATCACACAACCAAGCTATCGTCTCCTTGTGTTTGTCCAACACGAGCTTAATCTTTGTTAGGTAAAACTTGTATGCTCATTTCTTTGGCTACACAAGCCCCATTATCTTGGCGTGTGAGTTTCCTTTTGCCTCTATATCTTTTGTGAAAACTTGCATAGCATTTTGAGTTCATTGTGGTTTTCTTCCAACTTTTACATATCTTGGACTTCAAATTGCTTGATTTCGTGCCACTAATCCCTACCAAGCTCCACTATAAGCCTATTGTGTAAGCGTGAGATTGGACAAGGTCCATTACCAAGTGCACTCATTTCATATTGTCAATTGTGAGATCCCTTGATCCATATACAACATCGAAAAGAGGTAACTTTGGTATTGTTCATTTCTTTCATTCATACCTAGCTAGAGTGTTAATATGGATAGGGAAGGCACATCACCTCCAATCTACACCAACAAGAACCACTTCGATGCCATGTGGGACTACATCGGCGCCAAGATGGACGCACACATTGAGCTCATCAAAAACATGCTCAACAAATGCAAGTCGTCCACATCTTCAACATCATCTTCATGACGATGCTCAAGTGCGCATGCTTCTGAGCTACCATCTTCTTCAAGATCACACCGACATCGACATAATCACCTACAAGAAGCTCCGACGACTACAGCACGTCGACCACCAACTACAAGGGTGACCATTCCATCTTCGGAAGTGCCCAGCTGGCCGCCCATGGGATATTCCCTTCGGTCATGGAGGCAAATGATGATGAGCCCCACCACATGGCCTTCATCTATGGTGAAGGTGATGAGATGGTTGAGCATCAGAATTTCCCTTCAACCACGACGGTGTATGATGACTATGGAGACGTGTGAACCGATGCTACTCCAAGCTCCAAGTTCTACAAGATGGACCAAATCCCATGTGAGGATGAGAGCCATTCCACCATATGTGAGATTGAGTGCATTCCACTTTGAGAGAGCGATAGAGTTCACTACTACCCTATGTTTGATTAGATGCTCCAGTTTCCATGTGAGAGCTACCACCATCACATTAGTTAGATGTGTGACTCCACTATATTTGACTGAGTGCACCAACCTTGAGGGAGGGAGTGAGCCACCATATTGAGAGAGTGAAGTAGTTGATAGGTCAAGTGAGGTCATCCATCATTCTAACAACTTAGCCTCTACCTTTATTGTGTCTTCTAATGCTAGGTCTCGTGGACGATGACGCCCTGATCCTCAACAACTTCGCTCCTCCTTTGGACAAGACAATGGCCATGGTGAAAGAAGACCCCCCCCCCCCAACACACACACACACATGGTTCCATCAAGATGATGTAGATGACCACAAGATGGCCCTTTCCACCACACATACACCACATGAGTGGACCTTCAAAGGTAACACTACAGGTAATGGTGATGCTCTTGTCCCACTAGTGGACTATCATGATATTGATTGCTCGCATTATGATGGTCTCCCTATTGTCATGCCTCATGCTAGTTTGACTTTCTCATGTGATGACTTGTTATCCATTTATGATCAGTATGATAATTTCATGTGGAGTCTATTAGTTGCTATCCAATGTTGCATAGGATATCTTATGAGAATTCATTAGGTCACATCATATTTGATAATCCTCTTGCTTTGTCATATGCTATGGATAAGATTGTGACTTACATCATTGACATCTTATCGTCGTAACTATGCCTATCCCATAAAATGCAATTTAATTTGCAAATATGGCATGGATGACAAATTTGTGGTTAATGCCATTTGCCTGACTTCTGAAGTGTGAACATACTGCATGCTTTGCATCCTACAAATACTATTTGTCATATGCCATGCCATGACCACTTCACTTTGAACATGCATTACTTTATATGTCAATCCAATTTCTCCACGTGTTTGCTTACTTGTCTTGCTTGCAACATGCTTACACTTACTCATGAAGAAGCCCCCATAGTTTCCTCATACATGTTAGGAGAATTTGACTGATCTTATGTGTTCCATGATTCCCATCATTGTGTGCACGATATGCTTATCATGAATACGAATACCCGAGTTGATATTGATGCACTATGGTTGCTACACTTTGAATCCCCATTGTGCTTATGCATAACAACAATCATTTCATGATGGATGTCGTATTTCTATATCATGCATCAAACTTATTTGAGCATTGCATATCTTGTGCTAACACCCAACATACACATACACACCATGATAGATGATGCGTACATATATCACACGCACACATTGTTTCTTTTTCAATGTTGTGTAGGCACCCACGCTTATTCGTCAACCTCGCAAGCACACGAGAGACGAAACGAGCTCTTGAGAGCAACCAAGATGTGCTCTACCACGGAGTATTTATCCTCCATTCCTTTTGGCAACACGACTTCGGGACCTTATTCTACATGGCACTCACATGGTTACGGGGTATTGTTCATTTCACACTTCGTGCCCAGCTTACCATATTCATTTTGCATGTCATGGTCATTCCTATATCATACGGACATGCACTTGTGACCCATGCTTTGCATTATACATGACCCATCCTTATATTTCTTCTATGTATGCTTGCAAGATTGGTGGAGATATTTATTATTGCCATGTTCCATGTTTATTACTACCTCCGTCCGGGTTTATTGGGCCCGAAAGCCACAAAGCCCCGTTCGTAATTACTAGGCCGCTTATGTTAGTCTCGCTCGTTCGCATTGTTCCATGCCTTGGGCAGTTAATTCCAACCGAGACATGCAGCGGCCATTCCTACTTTCAAGCCACATCAAGCAGCCACGGTCAAAAGGCAGTCAATGCATGGGTAACCTTCCATGCAGCGGTGAGGTACGCACTGTTGTTAAGGGTGGGAGGTTAGCAAGCGGGGAATTAATGGGAAGCGAAGCGCTCTGGTTGGTTGGACCAAGAGCGAGTTTTGAGGAATCTCGGGTACGGCGTGTCTTGGTATGATGATTTGGCTTCGGGGTCTTTTAAACCTGGACGGAGGTAGTACATGCCTATGATGATACTTGTGTTGGGGGAGCCATAATTATGCATTGTTCGTTCCGAAGGACTTCTCCCCGAAACATTGATAGTTTCCCATGATGATTGGTGTGTTGATGGTTGTCCATCGCAAAGTCAAAATGGCCAAATCAAGAGTGATAGGTAATGGCAATGAATGCGGACAGCCTCAACCGGTTGGTTCCTTCGTAGTGTATGTCAACTCTGCATTGGTGGCCAGGTGGGCCAAGGTTGCCCTATCTTTGGCCATGTTGCAATCTCGGTTTTCAGACAATTTTCCTCAAATTAACTGGGTAGTTCTCGAAAGTTCTGTTCTCCCGAGCTCAAATGCACCCTGATCAACAGTAAAATCCAAAAAATAGTAAAACAAATCTGAAATTTTTTTGTGGTAAACTTTGACAAATGTTCTGCATGCTTACCAAATTTCAGCATGGAATGAAATTCGTGAAGTCGACAACAACAAAGCCTTTAGTCCAAAACAAGTTGGGGTAGGCTAGAGGTGAAAAACCCATAAGATCTCGCGACCAACTCATGGTTCTGACACATGGATAGCAAGCTTCCACGCACCCCTGTCCATGGCTAGTTCTTTGGTGATATTCCAATCCTTCATATCTCTCTTTACGGACTCCTCCTATGTCAAGTTGGGTCTACCCCGACCTCTCTTGAATTATCAGCACGCGTTAGCCGTCCGTTGTGCACTAGAGCTTTTGTGCGCCAAATATGCCCAAACCATCTCAAACAATGTTGGACAAGCTTCTCTTCAATCGGTGCTACCCCAACTCTATCTCTGATATCATCATTCCGAACTAGGTCCTTCCTCGTGTGGCCACACATCCATCTCAACAAACGCATCTCCGCCACACCTAGTCGGCCAACACTCGGCGCCATACAACATTGCGGGTCGAACCGCCGTCCTATAGAACTTGCCTTTTAGCTTTTGTGGCACTCTCTTGTCACAGAGAATACCAGAAGCTTGCCGCCACTTCATCCATCCGGCTTTGATTTGATGGTTCACATCTTCAATACCCCATCCTTCTACAGCATTGACCCCAAATATCGAAAGGTGTCATGAGGCACCACTTGCCATCAAGGCTAACCTCCTCCTCGTGCCTAGTAGTACTGAAACCGCACCTCATGTACTTGGTTTTAGTTCTACTAAGCCTAAACCTTTCGATTCCAATGTTTGTCTCTAACTTCCTATTGACCTCCGTCCGACTATTGTAGACTAGCACCACATCATCCGCAAAGAGCATACACCATGGGATATCTCCTTGTATATCCCTTGTGACATCATCCATCACCGAAGCAAAAAAGTTAAGGGCTCAAAGCTGACCCCTGGTGCAGTCCTATTTTAATCGAGAAGTCATCAGTGTCGCTGTCACTTGTTCTAACACTCGACACAACATTATCTATGAAAAACAAAATCAGCACTGCAAAATGTTCTCAAAACTAGCATTTATTGGAGCATCAATTTTTTTCCACGACTTCCACGAATGTCATTTCGTGCTGAAATTTTGCAAGCATACAAAACATTTGTCGAAGTTTACCAAAAAAACTCATAATTTTTTGAATTTTTACTATTTTTTTCAATTTTACTGTTCATCAAGGAGCTTTTGAGCTCAGGAGCAGATACTCCACGTTCGATAGTTCTCTTCTACTTAGTTAGCAAATTGAGGCCTTAACTACAATTAGAAAGTGTTTGTGCCCATCTACATGCATGGGGGTTCTAATAGCTACGCCTTGTCGAGATATTGTGCTGAGATAAATAATATTGTCAACTTAATGCTTACACTAAAATACTTACATCTATGACTAAGTTGCATGTAATTCAACTCATCTTTACTTCCATATTCATGTGCCTAACTAAAAGGATCTCCACATGTATGGCATGCTCGATAAGAACATTTATAAGTATGGAATTCACATGATGGATTGTAACTTTTTAACTATGAAAATTCAAACACCCTATGCACTAGACAGGCTTCTATCCAATCCAGCCCACAGAACAAACAACAAACTTTGCAAAACACGTGTCGATTCTAACATACGGCAGGTTGTGCAAGACAAACACATTGCGCCATACACATTTGTTGTCGCACAATTCATTGAAAAAACAAAAATTGTAAACCAAATGGTATACTAATATGCATGTTGGATATTTCTAATTGCAAATATATGTGCATGCGAGAATAAAATTGGCAGTTATCCATCTCAAAATATTTAGAATGTAAGTCGATGCTAAATTGCAAACCTTATAGAGGTGGACTATCTTCTGCCTGTATTCTTTGTGCCTATGAACCTACACCAAAAATAATACATCATATGAGTAAGCTCACTTAAGTAACAAGACACAACAAGAAGCAAGGTTGAAATGCTGGAAGCAAGCCAAAGCTAAATTCAACTACATTGGGAGCGTTTAGATCCTTGGCAAGAGTACTTATAGCCTTGCCGGGCAAGGTTAAGTGTTTGGGACTATTTAAATATCTTAGCTTTTGTGGGCCAGCTGACTTAGGTGGGCTAGGAAAACCTTGCTTGCTCAGGAGAGCCAAATCGGCTCGCTTCCAACGGCGAACTTCTCGCGGAAAAGTCTATGACCCATTCCTGACAATAGTTTTCACGATAAGGCTGGTAAAGTAAAAGAACCAAATGACTTGACCAAGCAAGGTTATCAAAGTGAAAGCTGCTAGATGAGCTAGCCGAGCTATTGTCCAACTAAGCAATGGAACCAAACACTCCCTACACTGTTTTGCTTTGACATTTTCATAATCCAGTTGTGAATATACACTGATGAAGGTTTAAACATGCAACAAAGGAATCAACACCAATTACAAAGAACAAAGCTCACTTCCAGTGTAACAATCAGACTTTGTAATGAAAACTGAGCTCGAGTATGAAGGATGCAATATTGTTGTTCTAATCTAGTATCTCTATGCAACAACTCCATCTAAATTGCCTAAATATGTACTAACAAATCCTACTGCGGCTAAGTAATAAATATAGCCCCACATTTCTACAGCTTAGTTGATTAAATATTGGACCTGGCAAACAAAACCGTCGCTGTATGGCTAGCTGTGTTGCCACTTGCCAGTCCAATACGATATTGCAGGTGCAAGTAATATCACAAGTTAAAAGGATGTTATTTTTACCTGCAACTTCTACTCCTACTACCCAAGTGTTCAGAATGATGTTTCATTAAAGGGCAGCCCGATGCACGTACCTCCCGCTTGCGCAGGGTCCGGGGAAGGGTCCGACTACTTTGGGTCTATAGTACGCAGCCTTTCCCTTCATTTCTGCAAGAGGTTGTTTCCAGCATGGTCACAAGGTAACAGCTTTACCGCTGCACCAAGGCTCCCCTTCTCGGAATTACGTTTCATTCCCAAAAGAAATATTCCCAAGTACCCAACCTAATCAAATCGCTAAATCTAAGAAAACCTAGATTTAAAAAAAAAACTGATGTTACAACTTACAAGTGAAGGAAAATAGTAGTATGTCCGTGATAACTAAAATTAAAAACTGTAGTAAAAACTTGAATTACTTCTCTTTTGTACTTGTGCTTATTGCTATGCTAGATAAGTATATATCACACGCATCATAATATACATTGTTTAGGAATAATATATACGCCCTCTGCCCCAAAATTAGTGTCTCAAGTTTAGTACAACTTTGTACTAAAGTTACCTTCACTTATTTTGGAACGGAGGGAGTATATATATATATATAAGGAAAATATATACTACTAGCAGGTGTAGTTACCTTCACTTCCGCCACCATCCAATTGCACCAAGATCAGAGCTTACCTTAACGGGCCATGGGTGGAGAAAAGGTCGATTTATTTGCACCCTCTTTGGTGGTTTGTTGAGCTTCTGATTTTCTTGGCTCAACTAACCGGTTAGGTTGTCTCTTATCTTATATGTAGTATTTAAAGAAGATTGGATCTAGATGACGCATGCAATCCAAACAACTCCTCTCTTCCAACCAGATCAAAACGACATAAACAGAAAAAAGGTATGCACCATGGTCTTCCATTTAGAGGCATCTATATGACATGTAGATTGATTTTCTATATCGCTCTTGTTGAATCAGGCTGTACCTGTGCAGTGGCGAAGCTACAGTCACTTCTCTGGGCGGGCCAACACAGGCCAGGTTAAGAAATAGCATTGAAAATTTGCTTTCTGGGCCCAGACGACAATACATATACTCCCATTGTGTTTGGAGAATTGAAGTATGGAGTATATACCAAGATATGTTCTGGAGAATATGGAGTATGTAGACATGATTGGGTAATTGAGTTAAAGTATGGAGGATATTAGGATTCTGCAGAGAGCTTAGATAATATAGTACAACCTTAGTATTCGGAAGTGTGGAGTATATATACTGGAACTTTTAGAGAGTATAAGCTTGTCGCACTAGCATGCCCTATATATGATACCCGGCAGGTTGTTTAGTTTTTTTTCTGAAAGAATAAATAAGATATCAGTTGCATGTGTGCTAAATCTATTGGATTTTCCACCTATCCTCTAACCCGTTTGGGTGGAAGAATATAGGTCACATGGCAAGCAAATAGGTAGGGGGACTACACCCGGTTGTAGCTAAAATGTCCTGGAAAAAACAATGTAGCTAATTATGTGTGTGGGACAAAACAATGTTAGCATGTCAAACTAACCCCAATAAATCCTAGTGATGTTGCTTTTAAAAAGAGCTTACCAGTATATAATCTTAAATCTACCAAAGCTTGTTGATATCATGAACATAATTTCTCATAAGGTTTGATCAATCAGTTATAAAACCACATCACCACACAGCTAGATTACTCAGCTTAAAAAGCTTGAATGTGGTAGATGCATTCGAGAGAAAAATATTATGTCTTCACATGCATGTAGTTGACTCATTGAAGAGTATCAATCGACTGGTAAAAACTGAACAGTAGTCATACTAGATCCACATATGATCGTGACTTATTTATGACAGATGGAACAATAAATAAAGTATAAAGCACTCGATTACACAACTCAAACAAAAATTACCACAAGTTATTCATGGATGCATGTAAATTATATGTGCACCAGAATTAATGGCTTATGAGAATGGCGTTTGCAATAACTCTCATTAAACAAATTCAGTTGCCACTGGTAGATGAGAGACTGTTACTCAGATAAGAGACAGCCTTATCACATTCAGTTGCCACTGGTAGATGACAGACTATCACTCCCTTAAAATCAAGCAAAACCAATAGCTAAACAAACATTTTGCAAAATTTAATTTAACATGCAAAAGGAAACAAAGGATTGTCTGGATCACATATAACCTTTCTACAAAACAAGTCATGTAATTTTCTAGCCACTAGACTGCTTCCATGTTAGTAGCCACTCATAGGGCTGCCAAATGGATACAAAATACCTGTAATATTCAACTACCCTTTTGAGAGAATACAAATATGGATGTTATTTTCCCATCCGATTAATGATTTTTTCCAGATTTATAGTTGTGTTTGAAATTGCATAAAATTATGAATGGAAATATAGTACGATGCAAGATCTGAACATTCCTAATCTAAATTGTCTTTTTAAAACTATTCATGTCCATCTTCAAATTTGATAAAGCAATATACATATCTGGATGGTATCTTTTAGCTCAATGTTATGTCATATTCCTTTAGGTGATAGAAATAAATTGTACTAACAAGGTGAGCTATAAGGAGCGTGTTGCGTGTCATCACCTAAGTTATAGGGGTATCTAAATAGTACTCCCTCTGTAAATATGCATAAAACATTTTAGATCACTACTTTGGTGATCTAAAACATCTTATATTTATTCACAGAGGAATAGAATACAACCAAATTGAATAGATATGTATTATTGTACTTGCTATAACATCCTATTCAAATTCATGAGTGCCCCTTGACAAATATGCATCCAATTCATCAGTTGACACTCCTACCAACCGCAAATCTTCTCTCCTCACCAAGTACCACCTGCCCCATCACCCAAAGATGCCATTGGCGGGACTGCTATCTTCCATCGCATCTGCTAGCTTTCTGCTCTGCAAGTTGCAGCAGTTAGGGCACCTCGAACACTATCCCCCAAAACGGACACACTATCCGTCTGCAGACCGCGTCCGGATGCTTCCACGGACACGATACGGGAGCCTGCCATCCAACCCTATACCTCAAATGTCCGACACTTAACTTAAAAAGGAATATGCCTAATGTTGATTCGAGTGGAGTAATGGTCACTTTCTAATGCGTACGAGTAGATTACATGCTAACTAATCACCTTCTTTAGCAATGCTTCCGCCAAATGTCTGGACTCCCGCAAAGCCCCTGGTTTGCTTCCGGTTTGCGGACGGACAAATACGGATCCGCGTTGGATGGCAAAGTGCGTCCGGGCAGCTCAGTCCGGATGTATGCAGGCGTTTCGAGGATCCGTGTTGGAGATACCCTTAGTTCGCCCACCGCATCCAGCGACCAGTGGTGCCAATATTACCCCGGACTTCCTCTCATGGCCAACTCTCCTCCACAAGGCCCCACTGCCGAATGATACTGTCGACCGCTACCAAAGAGTATGTCCATATGTCCCATATACACATAAATCAGTAGCTAAAGAGGGATCGAGAGCTCGACCTTGTTTCGCTCGCCATGGGGCCAATAGCGCGCGAGTATGTCCCGCATGAAGTGTAGCTTGACATCACGGTCGGCATCGAGGAGGCTAGGCGGGAGGTGCCGCTCCAGGGCGCTGTACACGGCTGGCGCGTACTCGCCGCGCACGTCGGTGTAGTCCTGCGGCTTGTGCTCCGTGTTCGGATTGAGGCGCAGCCGCCTGTCAGAGTACGCAGCCGCCCCCAACGGCCGGCCGGCCATGCGCGACGGCGGCGGAGCCACGCCATTCCCGTTCGCCATCCCTCCCTGCTGGCCCTCGTCCCGTCGCTCCGCGGGCCCCTCTAGAGCCATGGCAAACGCGGCGGGATTACAACATCGAGCGTATTAGGGTTAGGGTTTGGAAGGGGCGAATTGGGGTGAAAATTAGGGTTTTGCTGAGTCCCTCACTCTCACGCACTCCCAAGTCCCAAGGGCCGGGGAGAAAGAGCAGCAGTTTGGGTAGAGTCCTCTGCCCGGCTCCACGCCTCGGAAAAAGTACAGCCTGTCTTGTGCCCGAAAAATAGAAAACTAATTTTGGTTTTTCACGTGATGAAATGAAACAGGGTTTTTTATTCAAACCTCAATTGTTTAAATTAGTCATCTATTCCCTCCGTTCATAAGTACTCCCTCCGGTCCTTTTTACTCTACATATAAGAATTGTCTGAAGTCAAACTTCTCAAAATTTGACTATATTTATATGAAGAAGTTTGACCATATTTATATGAAAAAAAATATTAACATCTATCATGCTAAAGTTATACAATATGAAACTTTAAGTCCTGATGCATAAACTGGTATTGATTTCACATTGTGAATGTTGATATTTTTTCTATGAAGTTGGTCAAACTTTACGAGACTTGACTTCAGACAAATTTTATATGCGAACTAAAAAGGACCGGAGGGAGTATAAGTCATTCTGGAAATTTCAGTATAGACTACATAGGGAGTATAATCTATAATACCTAAATAGTTCGTCTCCGCTATCTTATTTCTATTGGCATGCAACCTATGCACATCAGCAAGTCAGCCACATCATCTTTCTACAACCGGCTTATAGGTGGGACCAACCAAAATTCAGTAGCGCAAAGAACAACCACCTCAGCGATCGGTTACCAACAGAGGGACCGACCACAACGAGACCAGCGTACAGGACAGATGTCTCTTTCACTCGATTCAACTGAACTCATCAAATTCCCTTTTCCCCTCTGTACAGCCAGGCTCGACGGTTGGGATCCTATCTCACGCCACTCCGGCAGCCTCCCCGCTGCAGTAGCCTCCTCGTTGACAACCCCCCAAGCATGCCAATCCACCACATACACAGCAGAAAGACAAGGCCGATGGCGAGGCTCGTAGTTGTTGACATCCTGCTTTAGCACGTCGCCACAAATCCAGGCCATGAATCTTTCACTATTGTCCTCTCTTTTCATCTGCTTGGTACCGCTCACGTAAAGAAATTCTGATTATTCGATGGATTTCCTTCTGCCAGAAGTCATGTGTCGTCCTCCTATGGTTTCCTTCATCTTCCCTCAATCAAGCCATGACAATGTGACGGAACTACCATTGCATCAGCCGCTACAAAGAATAGCAAAAAAAACACCTCACTGATGGTGCCGATGGTGCTAATGGCATCAAAGGAAGAAGATCGTGTTTCTTGCTCTCAATACTGCGCCATCGACAACCAAGCCTTCATGGGCCCTCGCCACCAAAGACGCGGACTGTTGTTGATCCAGGCCCCGTGGCAGCCACCATGAGGGGCTCGGATGGGCCAAGCCCCACATCTCGGCGTCAAATCAGGCTCATGATGATCCACAGTTCCACACTTGCCATTGTCAGCATCCTCCTGCAACATTACCTACGCCTGAGGTGGGGGCTCACCTTCCCTTCTACTTCTTGGATATGAACGAGTTTTTTGATTTAGTGGATTGGTTGGAAGATCGGATTTACACTAAAAAAAATACACTTCCGTGATGATACGTGTTTGTCATAGTAGGTCGCGTTTTTTGTCATGCATGTACATCCATGACAAATTTATGACAGAATCAAGATAGTCATACCTGTGCTGTCGTAGAAGTGTTCCATGACATTACCAAAATTATCATCACGGAAGTGTCCACTTCCATGGCGATAAATCGCGCGTCACAGAAATGCTTTCGTCAAGGGTGACCGACACGTGGCATCCACCGTAACGGAACGCCGTTAAGCTATCGGGTCGGGTTTTGGATCTGATAACCTGTTAACAGCCCCGACCAATGGGAAATTTCCACGTGTAAAATTCTTATTGGCCGGACGAAACACGTGTCAGCTCGTCAGTGGGTCAGATAGGCGCCTATGGTATGTCGACACGTGGCACGGCCCAACAGAGGCCCATTCCTGTGAAAAGGCCGGCCCGTTTGACTTGGTCAAAAGGTGGCGGGTCGGCCCATGTAAAGCTGTTAACGGCATGTTCGCATATAGCCCATTTACAGCCCGCTAACCCAAGGCCCGTTACGCCCTATCCGAATTAGGCCTAGTAGCGTCATCTGGGCCATCCAATATGATTCCAGCCCGTTTTCATTTATGGCCCATGTATGGCCCATGACGTCTTTCGGCCCATATGAGGCCCTATGTAACTCTTGGCCTATTAACGGCCCGTGGTGAAACTGGCCCGTAATGAACAGTGTATCACTTTACACCCATTAACGGCTCGTGGTGAAACTGGCCCGTAATGAACAGTGTATCACTTTATACCCATTAACGGCCCGTTAGGGCCGTTTCCAGCCCATGTTATCTTTCGGCCTTCTCAGAGCCCATTTATTCTTGGGCTCATTTCCAGCATTCGTTTACTTACGGCCCGTTACTGTCATTTTCTGCTTGTGAGCCAAATTCAGCCCGTGGTTACAGTCGGCCCGTTTGTGGTTCGTTAATACATTGGACCGTTTTCATAGCATCATCAAATACGACCTATTAACGATGGCCCGTTTATGGTCGGCCCATGAACGGACGATTCCAACTCTAGCATGTTTATGGCCATAATGCGGCCTGTTATTGGCCCATGTCTGGCCAATCGATCATACAGCCCGTATAAGGCGCATTGATGATACGGCCCGTAGAAGGCCCATTGTTTCTACGGCCCGTACAAGGCCTACTGTTTCTACGGCCCGTACAAGGCCCATTGTTTCTACGGCCCGTAGGAGGCCCAGTGTCACTACAGTAAATATTAGCCCATGGTTATTGTGGCCTAGTTTTAAAAAATAGGTTATTGCAGCCACTAGTTAACCGCGAAAAAAGAACTGCAATGACTACAAGCAAACAAATAAACAAGACAACAAGGAAATAAATAAGCAAGTAACTAACCTAGGCTATCACGGATATTACACATATTACATCCACTGGGCATCAAAGTTCGCCACCAGTGCAAATATAGGAAACAAAGCAGCATATCATATACACTGGCCGTCAAAATTGGCCACCAGTGCAAATAAACGCGGCAGCAAAACAAGAGCATAACTTAAACAACTTCAGAAGAGCTCAAGAAACGTTATCCTGGGTATCCACCATGCTGGCAATAAGCTTAGCAAGCTGATTAGCTTTGTCCTATTTGGCGCTAAAATCCTCCAACGCTTGCTGTTGCAGCAGAAAGTATGCATCTGAATGCTTCAGGGACTTCCGCAGTCCTTCTGCTTCTTGTCGCAGCACAGCTGAACGATGTCTTTTAGCTTGTAGTTGAGACTTAAGAAACCGAACTGATTCAAACAGTGAGTTTGAATAGCTTGTGCAAGCGGTAGTGGCCAGTAACTCCAACACTAAACCAAGACAGGATGTGTCACTATCTTAAGCCTTATCTGCATTACTTCCTTTACCGTTGCTTAATAAGGCACTCTTCCCCAATATTCTGTCAGCATTCTAAAAGAAGAAACAAGCAGACACATAACAAGTTTAGCATGTACTAGTATATGAAACTCATTTCGGTGAACCAGTTCATTAGTAAGGTGGACAGGATTAAACTACCAAGTCTTCTATTGCCAAGTACTAGTACATAATAAAAGCATCAAACAAACATATATCCATGTCCTATTGTAGCAATGGAATCTTAAATTAGAACATTTGTTCTTCAGGTTTAGGCACTTGTTCTACCTGAACAGAGTACAGTAAGACGCAAGAATATAATACTTAAAAATAAAAAATGAGCTCCTAGACCTTACCACATTCTTGGTTTGGGACCAGTACAGAACAAGGCGTTCCCAGTCATCGTCCAGTAAATGTGTCTCAGGAGAACGTAAGGGAATTTGATGAGTTTCTTTGCCGGTGAAGTACGTTTTCTTCAGGTAATTCTGATACTGCCACCAAGCATTCTTGAAGATAGCAGAAGTATTAGCACAGGTTACCTCATCCTGAGTTTCCAAATCAGTCCTTCTCTATAGAGAAAAATAGGAAAATTTGTTGTATTATAACCATCATGGAGGTAGGATGTATGGGACGAAGCAAAGTAATTGCCATGAATAACATTACTTACACATAACTCCTGGACAAACACCTGCAACTGGCATTTTCCTTCATCTTCAGTATAATATTTCCAAGATGGGAAGATACATACATACGATTTAACAACATCAAATGCGATAGATGCTAAACTACGACTAGCTGGTTGTGCTTCCTCCACAGGAATAGGCGTACTAACTGGTGGAGTTGGGGTTTGCCGTGATAGTACTGGCCCTTTGGGCATTGGAGCTGCCTTACTAACTGCTCTTGTTTGGGAGCTCTGTGGTGGAGATGGTGTTGTGTCAACAGGAACTGGGTTACTATCGGCTAGGGTTGGGGTTAGATTGGGTGAAGCTGGTTCTCTATCCATCATAGTAGGGGTACAATCTGCGAGAGTTTGGGTTATGTGTGGTAGGGCTAGTTCTTGTGCATGTACAACCGGGGTGTTATCTGCACCAAGAGGTAGCACTATTTTATTTGAAGACCGTGTTTTTAGTCCGCTAGATACTGGCATCACCCGCTCCAATTCAAATGGCTGATAAACAGGAAACATAGTTGAATATACAGACATTGTATGAGAGACATATGCAATAGATAGTGTGGAAAAAAGAGGACATGAAATAGTTGACATGTATATTGTTTAACTAAAACGGATAACATGACATAATTTCACACATATGATGTCTATCTAAACTGGATAGCATAGCATAACATAATTCAAAGATATGATGAATAACTAAATAGGATCGCATGACATAATTCACCTACATGTTATCTAAGTAATCAAGATCGCATCATTTAATTCACATATGTGATTTATATGCTAAACAGAGGGCATTCGATATGATGTCTAAACTAAGAACATGGTGTCGAATATTGTGTATATGATGTCTAAACTATGCAATGCAAGACACCGTATGCATGATATGAGCAGTATAACCGTGCCAAGTTAGAGCATACACCTCAGTGGGGGAATAGGACTGGTCATCTGTCTCTGAATCCATCTCTGAGGAGCTATCGGGACCCAACAAGAGATCTGCTTCGACAGGTAGCACTGTCTGCTCTGAAGGCCTTGTTTTCACTCCAGATTTTTCCATCTCCCACCCAAATGGCTGATTCACAAGAAGAGTAGTTTAATGTACAAACATTATCGACAAATGGAAATGTAATGAAGAAAAGGATGGGCAAGATATCATTCAAATATATGATGCCTAGTTAAACAGGATGGCATTGCACATTTCACATATATTATGGCTGGCTAAAAGACATGAGACTGCATAATTCCCATATATGATATAGAAACTAAACAGGTGGCATTACAGAACATGTCTAAGCAGATGACATATATGATGTCAAAAGTAGGCACTGCAAGGCAACATATGCATGATATGACTAACATCATCATGCCAAGGTAGAGCAAACACCTTGGGGGTAAATAGGAGTGGTCAGCAGCGTCCGAATCCGCCTCAGAACAGATATCTTCCTATGGATTACAATCTAGAGAGGGGTGGGGAGGGTTTGCCATTGAACCCACCATGGAGCGATGTCTGCATGACATTGTATTGCCGCGCAAAACTCTTCTCTTCTTCTCTACATGTTCAGCATGACTGTGTACAATATCTGACATGCATACGAAAAAAATATGGTGAGATTATGTAAGGAGAGCATGCAGAAATTTAGAGTGATGGTAACAACCAGTGGATCGATGTTTTTCCGTTGAACCAAAATAGCCCTAATGGATCGACGTGAATGTATAGTAATAAGTGATGCAACAAGTGTACAACCTCTTTGCCGTAGCCGTGTCGACCTCAGCATCATTGGGTTGGTCGCTGAAGCAGTTGAGGCAGAGGTGGTTGTCGGAGGTGTGGAGGAAGATCTGAGGAATCCGTAGACGGCGTCCAGGGCACTGCTTTGTTGTGATGGATCGTTCTATCGTTGGAGTAGCTCCGGTGAGCCGTAAGACATCAAGGTTGAAGCAGCACAAGACAGACATCGTCAATCTCAAGTGAGATTCTAATAGCATCTCCAATAGATGATGTAAAATGGATGTAAAATTAACATCACGAAAAACCACCTGAGTACAACAGATGAGGTAAAAAACTGTTGACTCTGAACTTAACTGTCGAAACTGAAATTTACTGTGGAATCTGAATGCTACTGTCGAAATTGAACGCAATGGTAGCAGAGAGGCACTTGACATGTAGTTTAGGGAGGGCCTACAGTTCATCTTCAATCTGCACCCCCTTGAGCCGCCAGCCACCACCGGCCAAACCGCCGGCCCTAGCGCTGCCTCGCCGCCCCGAAACAACTCGCCACCACCGCCCCGGCCAGCCCTCTAGGCCCCCCGCCCCCACCCTGAACCCTAAGATAGATAGTGGGGTACCTCTCCGGCGAGCCCCCGTCCCCGCTGCGGGTAGTTCTTCCTTAACTCCGGCGAGCCCCCCCCCCCCGACCCTTGAAAATCGACTGACCCAAAAGTTGATTCGGTCGACTGAAGTGTGGCTTAATCGGAGCAGAGCAGCAGCACGAGCGAGGGGGTGAGCAGCAGCAGCAGCTGGGCGAGCGAGCGATCGAGCGAGAGCCGGAGCGGCAGCAGCAGATCCGACTGGTATGGCCGCCGCCGCCGAAGGGGCCTCGCACTGGGGGAGAGCCACCGTGGAGATGTCGCCCGCGGCGCCGGCTTCAAGGTAGCCGCTCCATGGGGGTGCGGGATGGAGCACCGTCGACGCCGGGAGGTCGAGTTAAGGAGAAGGTGCGATGCGATGAGTGTACAACCTCTTTGGTGGCGCCGAGTAGGCCACGGCTTCGTCCGAGGAGTCGGTGAGGATGATGCGGTTCCGGTGGAGCAGGTTAAGGCGACGCTGTGGGGATGGAGCAGCCGCGATAGACGAGGCGATCGTCAGAGCAGCTTCTTGGAGGTGGAGAACGGAGCGGCTGAACCGGCGGGACAGTGAGATGGACGACGGATCCTTATCCGGGGAGGTGGACGAGGGACGTCGAGCTGTTGGGGTGGACTACCTCGTCGGGGAAGAGGCTCTGACTAGGCAGCAGTGACGTGGCGGACGGAGGAGGGTGGGGTTTCGCGGCTGGAGCGGAGAGGTTATGGCGGCCTGGGATTTCGAATGGCGAAAAGAGGGCGATGGGAGGGGGTGAAGCATGACTTAGGAATGCGCTTGTCCAAAATGTAGGGTGTGTTACAAAAGTACCCCCCCATCGATTTGAACTAACGGCCCTTTTGGCTCAGGGTTAGAAGGGGGATTTTGTGTGTCGGGATTTGGCAGCTGGAGGGAGTTTTCGCGCGTGTTGTAATTTCGGGATAGCAAGGCGCGGGTTGTGAAGATGCCAGTTTTGGGAGCACGATATCTGAATTTTCAGGATATAACAAGACGCGGGTTAAATTTTAGGGAGAAGCCTAATGTGTAGTAATATTGTACTTGTACGTAGCAAATCAATTCGCACTTCCCTCAATCAAAAAGAAAACAAAAAAATAAAACTATTCACACCACACAAAGAGAGAGTCTTGCCCCGTTTTACTATACAAATGCTATTCAAAGCTACTCTCTCCTTCCATCTATATAGGGCCTAATGCGTTTTTCGATGCTAACTTTGACCAAATATTAGAGCAATGATATATGACATGCAACTTACACAAAGCACACCGTTAAATTCGTCCGTGAAAGGTTCTTTCAATTATATATTTTTCACATTGTGCATGTCATGTACTATTAATCTTGTCAATAGTCAAAGGCGGTCTTAAAAATCTCATTACGCCCTATATAGATGGAAGGAGGGAGTATGAATCCATGTTATGTCCGATTAAATTTTTTCGCTTGCTGTATAATGCATGTAACCTACTTATACCAACATTTTAGTGCATTCCAAATATCTATACTACCGCTGCAATTCGAACTAAATTTGAATTCGTTTCTCTATTTCAATAAGAATTTACAATCTTGATTGTTGCCAACTTCAACCATCATAGTTTCCTTGCTATCCGCCCGATATAAATCAGACGGCCTATAATGCAGGATGGCAGGCACACCATCATCAACAACTCCATTTTTTTATAAGAGTAAAGATAAAATATATTAAATGTAGTATACCATTTTCATAACCACACCATGTGTATCACCGTTATATATATTCACACATCCGTCGGTTTGAAACACTATGATAAATTCTTCAAATATCCGAATTCGCTTTTTATAATGAAGTATATATGATCTCTATTCATATTTTACACCCACACAACCCTCTTATCTTTGTAGCTAGCGCTATCTTTCTCTTGTGCATGCACATGCCCGCATCCCTCTCACCCTCCCTCAGCATTCTTTGGCTCCATCGCGCAAATTCGTCTTTTCACTTTAGGTCGTTCACCCACGGTGTGTGTAGGCCCCCCAGCTCCTTCTTTACGGCACACATCGATCGATATGCCTCTCTAGCCAGGTGTGCCTAGCACAAACACAAGCTTCCCCTCTTCTCTTGTCACCGTCCATGCCTCACTCCCACCACTCTTTTCATCGTTCTCGTACTCGCACACTCCTCCCCCTCGATATAGTATGCCTCTCGTACCACCTCCTACATGCATCCCTCTCTCTCTCTATCCTTCTCATCGTGCCTCATTTGCTTCTAACACACACATGCATGTATACCGATCGATCTCCCAACATACACCTAGATCGACTTTAACTACACCCCCATCGATCG
The DNA here is from genome assembly GCF_003073215.2 of Triticum urartu. NCBI lineage: Eukaryota > Viridiplantae > Streptophyta > Magnoliopsida > Poales > Poaceae > Triticum > Triticum urartu. The sequence continues at coordinate 303,565,493 of NC_053024.1, read as the reverse complement.
ACGTACCTCACAAGTTATGTCTCTCCTTTCTCTTACAAAGGGCGATTGATCTTCCTATATAGTTACGTCTGCTTACCACAGCCACATCGTCCCCCCTCATCATTTGTGCATGCCTCCTGACCTGTCTCTCACACGCACGTGCACAGACAACAAGCAGCCCTCTCTTATTGATATTGCGGGCGTGCCCTCCGTTTGTCTAGCAATCCTATCCCACCATTTGTTTGAAGCAACTCCACCACCACCCCCTCCAACACTCTAGCTCTGTCTCTCTCCCAACCTTATTCATCTCCTGCACATATGCATGGATGCCGATCGATCTCCCTTAATACATGAGGCAGATCGATCTCCTTAATACATGAGGTAGGCCTCTCCCCTTCTCCACACATATACCGGCCATTGTACCTCTATAATTAATTGGGCCTCCCTCTTCCCCCACCACACACCGATAGTCGAGCGCTGCAGGTAGGTATCCATGCCACAGAGACAAACTGCACATGTCCCATCTCACGTTCCAGTAGGCTAGCCACTCTATATCTTTGGCGTGGGCACACATAAATTCGATGGCGCTCTTTATCGATCGCGCGCGCGCGCACACACACACACATCACCCCTCTATTCGATTCTATGGACACCTCAAGCCGATGATACCTCCACTCTCTTCTCGTGGATCGCCCCCTCTATATATATGTTATATCCAGGACTCTATTTCACACACATTGCATATGTTAAATTTTTCGATTGACCCCCCCCCCACACACAAAAACTCTCAAGAACCCACACACTATATCTCTCTAGGTTTGTATCTCTCTCAAACAACCCCACGTAGGTGGTGTACGTATACAAGAAGAGAATAGGTGCACCGTGCACGTACTCACTCTTCGTGCCCAGCCACACCCGCGCGGGTACACGGTGGTGCTCATTTCTCCGCAGAAGCTGAATTTGTTTTTGAAACATCAAGTGGCCAGAGACTCGAATTTTTTTTTGCCCATTAGTGACTTGTCAGGGCGGTGAATTTTAGTTTGTATGATAATGATGCATCCACCTAAAGTAACGAAAGTTCTTATGTAAACTTCCTAGTAATTCCCTCTTCATAGGTGCAGCATTACTCCTAACATTTGTGATATCAGTTTGAAACTTGTAATATTGCCGTGTCCTATTCCTGCGTTTTCAAAATCCTGCAAATCAAACAGGTCTTGAGTTGGTGATGATGTTGTGCCTCCCATCTTTCACCAATAGCCGCCGGATCTAGATCTGACGCATACAAACCAAGCTTCTCCATTTTTTGAAAAAAGATCCCCACACTTGTTCCCTATTTACAAACAACTCCTTGTCTCTCACAATCAGCCTCATCTCCTCCCCACCACATCTAGGAGTAGAAGGCCGTGGAAAAATCTGGCACGATGGCCGCTGCCGGAGCCGTCCACCCCCAATCTTGGTGTTCCGTGCAATGCACGGACATCTACGCACGGGAAATTATGTCGAACAGGGCTAGTTGTAAGCAGGTTAGCTCTACAGCCATGATGATAGTGACTGCAGACGGTGAGGCTGACTATGGTATGCCGAACACGGCGCCTATACTCAGGTGTCATCTCCGGCACAGGGTCTTGTCACTTCACTGTGAGGAGCAGCACGTAATAATTTGACCAACGGATATTCACTGTGAGGAACTGCCTTTGGGTGAATGACACGTGGCCCCAGGGGGTGACTGGCCCACCTATCATACAGTCAAAGGCAGGTGCAGTAGAGGGCCGAGGAGTAGTACGAAATCCTACGCACCTATGCATGCTAACCTAGGGCTGAGTGATCACTCGAATCGTAAGATCAGTTGACTAGAAGCTACGCTAGACCCATGGAGGCGATGAGCGCGAGCATCAGCCGCCTGTGCCAGATGGCCCACGACGTCGGCCTACGGCCCGGCACCGAGGAACGTCTCAGGTAGTATTGCTTGAGGCCGCCAGGGCGAGGGGCCGCTTGGACGACAGCTTCGTCTCCTTGTTCGACGAGGTCCTCGTCGGTTTCCTCGACAAGTTCACCGTCGTCAAGAAGCTTGCGGACGACTTTTACGTAAGCCTCCAGCCGACGCGCCCAGGCTCTGCGATGCCCGCCACCCTCAACGGCCACTATGGTAACAACCTCTTCGACGCACTGGTGGCCCTCGACTGCCCGCCGTCGCGCCGGAGAATGTCCACCTCGAGGTCGCGCTCGCCGCACAGCGCCTGGCGTAGCAAGACACCATCGACATAATCACCCACATCTATGCGCAAATCGTCCACAAGGACTACTACATGCAAGAGGAGGACGATAGGACGCTGGCCTTCTTGGAGCGCAGGTGTAACGCCCCGAGACCGATGTGCCAGGTGTCCTCCAGTTATTCGCTGTGGTTGTCTTGTCATTTCTTGTGTGTCATGCATTGCATATCATGTCATCATGTGCATTTCATTTGCATACATGTTCGTCTCATGCATCCGAGCATTTTTCCCGTTGTCCGTTTTGCAATCTGGCGCTCCTATGTCACCCGGTGTCCCTTTCTACCTCTTTTTGTGTGGGGGGGTTAAACATTTCCGGATTGGACCGAGACTTGTCATGCGGCCTTGGTTCACTACCGATAGACCGCCTGTCAAGTTTCGTGTCATTTGGACTTCGTTTGATACTCCAACGGTTAACCGAGGGACGGAAAAGGCCTCGTGTGTGTTGCAGACCAACACCCTTCCAATTTGGCCCAAAACCCACCTAAACCCTCTCCATCATCTAGAGCGTTCTATCACGATCGCGTGGCCGAAAACTGCACCTCATTTGGACTCTCCTAGCTCCCTCGATGCCTATAAATATCACCCCATTCGAAATTCACGGGTCTCTCCTCCCCCTAAACCCTAGATCTATTTCTCCTCCGCGTAACCGGACGTGTCCGGCCCGCGCCGGACAACGTCCACCCGACCCGCCGCCGCCAATTGGGAAGCGCCACGTGGGCAGTGCGCCCACATCGCCGCCCCTCCGCCGCCGGCCTGCCAGGCCCGCGCGGGGCCCTCCCCGGCCCACGCGCCCGGCCGCGCGCCCCGCCGCCCGGTTTCGCCCGACGCCATTCTCCGCCGCCTCCTTCTCCAACTCCGGTGGCCGGAGTCCCGCGCCGCCCCGTCTCTCAAGTCCGGCCGGCGAGCCCTCAAGTCCTGCCGCCTCCTCTCGCCGCCCCGGCGCCCTCCTCGCCGCCGGAGTCGCCTCCTCGCCCGGATTCGCGCCGCCCCGGTATCCACCTCCTCCACGGAGACGTCTCCGGCGAAGCTCCGACCGACAAACCTCGATCAGCGCGCTGGATCTCAGATCTGGATTCAAAAAACCCTAGGGTTGACTTCATTTTTCCCCAAGTCCTAGTTTATTTTAACATTATTCATCGTGCCATAACTTTGCATCCGTAGATCCGTTTTGGGCGTGTAGCATATCAAAATGTTCGTCTCAGAGAGTACATCATTTCATCTCATTGCATAATTTTCATTTGAGCTCATCTTGATGCCCGAAATGCTGTTGGAAGAGTGCTATTTGAGTTAATTGTCAGATCTGCTGCACCAAATAGCTATTTGTCATTTTTGCCATGTTTAATGTGTGCATGATATGCCCCTGAGCTCTACATGAGTTTTGTTATATGCTTTGCCATCTTTCCAGAGGTGCTATCCATGTATTTTTGTGATATGTGTGGTGACTAGTACAATCTTGCAAAGTCGTGCATTCGTTAATGCTGATTTCAGGGACTTAGAAATTCCACTAAGTCCTTGATCTGTTCTTATCAACATGCCATATGTTCATGTTGTTTCCTAGTGATCTGTGCCTCTTTTGAGGATGATCAGTAAGGATGTTTTGTTAATATTGTGGTGCTCTATCCATACATGTCTTTGTTTGCAATTATGGAGCACCCTAGATTGAGTCAATGGACCTCTACTTTTGCTATTTCGTGAAACTGGGCAGATTGTCTACTTGTTAGCGATTTTGCCGAGGATGTTGTAGTTGATCCGTGCATGCTATGTTGTTGTTCTTGCCATGTCTAGCTTATACAATGTGTATTAGTGATGGGTGTATGCTTTGTTTGTCATGCCTTGCTCTGTAGTGAGTGCATCGAGCTCGTGAACATGCCTACTCGTTAAGATATTTGCATGCTCCAGTTTTTCACTAAGTCTGAGATCTGATTATGTTTTTGCCATGTTCACATGCTTGGAATTGTATTTTGTGATCCCTTTTGACTCAAGGTTACTAAGGGACTTTTGTTAATCTCTTTGAGTAGCTTCATGCCATGCTTTACTTTGCCATGTTAAGTTACTGTAGCATGTAGTTTTCGTGCTCCAAAGTGTGCTACATGATCTGAAATTCCAGGCTTGTGTTAATTTCACTAAGTCTGAAATCTGTTTACCGTTTGCACTTTTGCCATGCTTGTTTGAACCTGTTAATGGATGAATTGGCTGTAGCTCAGTGTTCATCTTTTGTCAAGCATCATGAGCGGATCCCTGCCATGTATTTTGTTGCCATTTTTGAGTGCTGTAGCATATTTATCTTGTTGCATTTAGATGGCTACTTGCTGTTTATCACAGACCGGTGCCATATTTCTTTTGCTTGCCATTTCCAAACCGTGCATCCGATTCCGGCGATCTTTATATCGATTTCAACCGAAATCACCTCACCTTTCCAGTGGCACACTTGGATTTCCAAGTTGAGGCCAGGTTCTTCCTTTCCTTGTAAAATCTTGCATATGCATCACATATCACATCCCGCATAGCATACCATGTTTGCATCATGTTGTTTGAGCTTTGCACGTGGTTGATTGTGTTCCTTGTGCTTGTTTGTCTTGTTTGGGTAGAGCCGGGAGACGAGTTCGCTAACGAGGAGCCCGTTGAGTTTGCTTTCAAGGATCCAGTCAACTCTGACAACTTTGCAGGCAAGATGATCATACCCTCGAAATCACTTCTATCTTTGCTTTGCTAGATGTTCGCTCTTTTGCCATGCCTATGCTACGATGCCTATCACTTGCTTATCATGCCTCCCAAATTGCCATGTCAAACCTCTAACCCACCATGTCCTAGCAAACCGTTGATTGGCTATGTTACCGCTTTGCTCAGCCCCTCTTATAGCGTTGCTAGTTGCAGGTGAAGACTGGAGACCGTTCCTTGTTGGAACATTGTTTATTTGTTGGGATATCATTATATTATCTTGTTATCTTAATGCATCTATATACTTGGTAAAGGGTGGAAGGCTCGGCCTCTTGCCTAGTGTTTTGTTCCACTCTTGCCGCCCTAGTTTCCGTCATATCGGTGTTATGTTCCCGGATTTTGCGTTCCTTACGCGGTTGGGTAATAATGGGAACCCCTTGACAGTTCGCCTTGAATAAAACTCCTCCAGCAATGCCCAACCTTGGTTTTACCATTTGCCACCTAGCCTCTTTTTTCCCTTGGGTTTCCGGAGCCCAAGGGTCATCTTATTTAAACCCCCCCGGGCCAGTGCTCCTCTGAGTGTTGGTCCGAACTGGGCAGCCTGTGGGGCCACCTCGGGGAAACTCAAGGGTTGGTTTTACTCGTAGCTTGACCTATCTGAGTGTTCCCTGAGAACGAGATATGTGCAGCTCCTATCGGGATTTGTCGGCACATTCGGGCGGTGTTGCTGGACTTGTTTTGTCTTTGTCGAAATGTCTTGTAGAACCGGGATACCGAGTCTGATCGGAATGTCTCGGGAGAAGGTATATCCTTCGTTGACCGTGAGAGCTTGTCATGGGCTAAGTTGGGACTCCCCTGCAGGGATTTGAACTTTCGAAAGCCGTGCCCACGGTTATGGGCAGATGGGAATTTGTTAATGTCCGGTTGTAGATAACTAGAACCTTAACTTAATTAAAATGAATCAACTGTGTGTGTTACCGTGATGGTCTCTTCTCGGCGGAGTCTGGGAAGTGAACACGGTGTTGGAGTAATGTTTGCCGTAGGTTGTTCTTGTTGGGGAACGTTGCAGAAAACAAAACTTTTCCTACGGTTTCACCAAGATCCATCTATGAGTTCATCTAGCAACGAGTGATCGGATTGCATCTACATACCTTTGTAGATCACGCGCGGAAGCGTTCAAGGACGGGGATGAGGAAGTCGTACTCGACGTGATCAAAATCACCGGAGATCCTAGCGCTGAACGGACGACACCTCCGTGTTCAACACATGTATGGTCAGCATGACGTCTCCTCCTTCTTGATCCAGTAAGGGGGGAAGGAGAGGTTGATGAAGATCCAGCAGCACGACGGCGTGGTGGTGGATGCAGGGCGTCACCGCAGCAGGGCTTCACCGTAGTACTACGAGAGGGAGAGGTGAAGCAGGGGAGAGGGAGGCGCCAAGACTCAAGGTGTGGCTGCCCCCTCCCTCCCCCCTTTATATAGGCTCCCCTAGGGAGGGGGCGCCGGCCCTAGGAGATGGGATCTCCTAGGGGGGGTGGCAGCCAAGGGGTGGAGTGCCCCCCAAGCCAGGTGGGGCGCCCCCCCACCCCTAGGGTTTCAACCCTAGGCGCATGGGGTGGGTCTAGGGGGCGCACTAGCCCACTATGGGCTGGTTCCCCTCCCTACTTTGGCCCATGGGGCCCTCCGGGATGGGTGGCCCCACCCGGTGGACCCCCGGGACCCTTCCGGTGGTCCCGGTACAATACCGATGACCCCGAAACTCTCCCGATGGCCGAAACTGCATTTCCTATATATAATTCTTCACCTACGGACCATTTCGGAACTCCTCGTGATGTCCAGGATCTCATCCGGGACTCCGAACAACTTTCGGGTTACTGCATATTCATATCTCTACAACCCTAGCGTCACCGAACCTTAAGTGTGTAGACCCTACGGGTTCGGGAGACATGTAGACATGACCGACACGGCTCTCCGGTCAATAACCAACAGCAGGATCTGGATACCCATGTTGGCTCCCACATGCTCCTCGATGATCTCATCGGATGAACCACGATGTCGAGGATTCAAGCAACCCCGTATACAATTCCCTTTGTCAATCGGTACGTTACTTGCCCGAGATTCGATCTTCGGTATCCCAATACCTCGTTCAATCTCGTTATCGGCAAGTCACTTTACTCGTACCGTAATGCATGATCCTGTGACCAGACACTTGGTCACTTTGAGCTCATTATGATGATGCATTACCGAGTGGGCCCAGAGATACCTCTCCGTCATACGAAGTGACAAATCCCAGTCTTGATCCGTGTCAACCCAACAGACACTTTCGAAGATACCCGTAGTATACCTTTATAGTCACCCAGTTACATTGTGACGTTTGGTATACCCAGAGCACTCCTACGGTATCCAGGAGTTACACGATCTCATGGTCTAAGGAAAAGATACTTGACATTGTAAAAACTCTAGCAAACGAACTGTATGATCTTGTGCTATGTTTAGGATTGGGTCATGTCCATCACATCATTCTCCTAATGATGTGATCCCGTTATCAATGACATCCCCATGTCCATAGCCAGGAAACCATGACTATCTGTTGATCAACGAGCTAGTTAACTAGAGGCTTACTAGGGCATGTTGGTGTCTATGTATTCACACATGTATTACGATTTCCGGATAACACAATTATAGCATGAATAAAAGATAATTATCATGAACAAGGAAATATAATAATAATCCTTTTATTATTGCCTCTAGGGCATATTTCCAACAGTCTCCCACTTGCACTAGAGTCAATAATCTAGTTACATTGTGATGAATCGAACACCCATGGAATTCTGGTGTTGATCATGTTTTGCTCTAGGGAGAGGTTTAGTCAACGGATCTGCTACATTCAGGTCCGTATGTACTTTACAAATATCCATGTCTCCATCTTGAACATTTTCACGAATGGAGTTGAAGCGACGCTTGATGTGCCTGGTCTTCTTGTGAAACCTAGGCTCCTTGGCAAGTGCAATAGCTCCAGTGTTGTCACAGAAGAGTTTGATCGGCCCCGACGCATTGGGTATGACTCCTAGGTCGGTGATGAACTCCTTCACCCAAATTGCTTCATGTGCTGCCTCCGAGGCTGCCATGTACTCCGCTTCACATGTAGATCCCGCCACGACGCTCTGCTTGCAACTGCACCAGCTTACTGCCCCACCATTCAAAATATACACGTATCCAGTTTGTGACTTAGAGTCATCCAGATCTGTGTCGAAGCTAGCATCGACGTAACCCTTTACGACGAGCTCTTCGTCACCTCCATAAACGAGAAACATTTCCTTAGTCCTTTTCAGGTACTTCAGGATATTCTTGACCGCTGTCCGGTGTTCCTTGCCGGGATTACTTTGGTACCTTCCTACCAAACTTACGGCAAGTTTTACATCAGGTCTGGTACACAGCATGGCATACATAATAGAACCTATGGCTGAGGCATAGGGGATGACACTCATCTCTTCTATATCTTTTGCCGTGGTCGGACATTGAGCTGAGCTCAATTTCACACCTTGCAACACAGGCAAGAACCCCTTCTTAGACTGATCCATATTGAACTTCTTCAATATCTTATCAAGGTATGTGCTTTGTGAAAGACCTATGAGGCGTCTTGATCTATCTCTATAGATCTTGATGCCTAATATATAAGCAGCTTCTCCAAGGTCCTTCATTGAAAAACTCTTATTCAAGTAGGCCTTAATGCTGTCCAAAAGCTCTATATCATTTCCCATCAAAAGTATGTCATCTACATATAATATGAGAAATGCTACAGAGCTCCCACTCACTTTCTTGTAAACGCAGGCTTCTCCATAAGTCTGCATAAACCCAAACGCTTTGATCATCTCATCAAAGCGAATGTTCCAACTCCGAGATGCTTGCACCAGCCCATAAATTGAGCGTTGGAGCTTGCACACCTTGTCAGCATTCTTAGGATCGACAAAACCTTCCGGCTGCATCATATACAGTTCTTCCTTAAGATGACCGTTAAGGAATGCCGTTTTGACGTCCATTTGCCATATCTCATAATCATAGCATGCGACAATAGCTAACATGATTCGGACGGACTTCAGCATTGCTACGGGAGAGAATGTCTCATCGTAGTCAACCCCTTGAACTTGTCGATAACCCTTAGCGACAAGCCTAGCTTTATAGATGGTCACATTACCATCCGCGTCTGTCTTCTTCTTAAAGATCCATTTATTTTCTATGGCTCGCCGATCATCGGGCAAGTCAGTTAAAGTCCATACTTCGTTTTCATACATGGATCCTATCTCGGATTTCATGGCTTCCAGCCATTTGTCGGAATCCGGGCCTGCCATCGCTTCTTCATAGTTCGAAGGTTCACCATTGTCTAACAACATGATTTCCAAGACAGGGTTGCCGTACCACTCTGGTGCGGAACGTGTCCTTGTGGACCTTCGAAGTTCAGTAGGAGCTTGATCAGAAGTATCTTGATCATCATCATTAACTTCCTCTCTAATTGGTGCAGGCACCACAGGAACATTTTCCTGAGTTGCGCCACTTTCCGGTTCAAGAGGCAATACTTCATCAAGTTCTACTTTCCTCCCACGTACTTCTTTCGAGAGAAACTCCTTCTCTAGAAAGGATCCATTCTTGGAAACAAAGATCTTGCCTTTGGATCTGAGGTAGAATGTATACCCAATAGTTTCTTTAGGGTATCCTATGAAGACGCATTTTTCCGACTTGGGTTCGAGCTTTTCAGGTTGAAGTTTCTTGACATAAGCATCGCATCCCCAAACTTTTAGAAACGACAGCTTAGGCTTCTTCCCAAACCATAATTCATACGGTGTCGTCTCAATGGATTTCGACGGAGCCCTATTTAAAGTGAATGCGGCAGTCTCTAAAGCATAGCCCCAAAATGACAGCGGTAAATCGGTAAGAGACATCATAGATCGCACCATATCTAATAGAGTGCGATTACGACGTTCGGACACACCATTACGCTGAGGTGTTCCAGGCGGCGTGAGTTGTGAAACTATTCCACATTTTCTTAAGTGTGTACCAAATTCGTGACTCAAGTATTCTCCTCCACGATCTGATCGCAAAAACTTGATTTTTCTGTCACGTTGATTCTCAACCTCACTCTGAAATTCCTTGAACTTTTCAAAGGTTTCAGACTTGTGTTTCATTAAGTAGATATACCCATATCTACTCAAGTCACCAGTGAGGGTGAGAACATAACGATAGCCACCACGAGCCTCAACACTTATTGGACCGCACACATCAGTATGTATGATTTCCAATAGGTTGGTTGCTCGCTCCATTGTTCCTGAGAACGGAGTCTTGGTCATCTTACCCATGAGGCATGGTTCGCACGTGTCAAATGATTCGTAATCAAGAGACTCTAAAAGTCCATCTGTATGGAGCTTCTTCATGCGTTTGACACCTATGTGACCAAGGCGGCAGTGCCACAAGTATGTGGGACTATCATTATCAACCTTACATCTTTTGGTATTCACACTATGAATATGTGTAGCATTACGCTCGAGATTCATTAAGAATAAACCATTCACCATAGGAGCATGACCATAAAACACATCTCTCATATAAATAGAACAACCATTATTCTCGGATTTAAATGAGTAGCCATCTTGAATTAAACGAGATCCTGATACAATGTTCATGCTCAAAGCTGGTACTAAATAACAATTATTGAGGTTTAAAACTAATCCCGTGGGTAAATGTAGAGGCAGCGTGCCGACGGCGATCACATCGACCTTGGAACCATTCCTGACGCGCATCGTCACCTCATCCTTCGCCATTCTTCGCTTATTCCGCAACTCCTGCTTTCAGTTACAAATGTGAGCAACCGCACCGGTATCAAATACCCAGGAGCTACTACGAGTACTGGTAAGGTACACATCAATTACATGTATATCACATATACCTTTCGTTTTGCCGGCCTTCTTGTCCGCTAAGTATTTGGGGCAGTTCCGCTTCCAGTGACCACTTCCCTTGCAATAAAAACACTCAGTCTCAGGCTTGGGTCCATTCTTTGGCTTCTTCCCGGCAGCTTCCTTACCGGGCGCGGCAACTCCCTTGCCGTCCTTCTTGAAGTTCTTCTTACCCTTGACTTTCTTGAACTTAGTGGTTTTATTCACCATCAACACTTGATGGTCCTTTTGACTTCTACCTCTGCTGATTTCAGCATTGCAAATACTTTAGGAATGGTCTTTTCCATCCCCTGCATATTGAAGTTCATCACAAAGCTCTTGTAGCTTGGTGGAAGCGACTGGAGGATTCTGTCAATGACCGCGTCATCCGGGAGATTAACTCCCAGCTGAGTCAAGCGGTTATGTAACCCAGACATTGTGAGTATGTGCTCACTGACAGAACTATTTTCCTCCATCTTACAACTGAAGAATTTGTCGGAGACTTCATATCTCTCGACCCGGGCATGAGCTTGGAAAACCATTTTCAGCTCTTCGAACATCTCATATGCTCCGTGTTGCTCAAAACGCTTTTGGAGCCCCGGTTCTAAGCTGTAAAGCATGCCGCACTAAACGAGGGAGTAATCATCAGCTCGTGCCTGCCAAGCGTTCATAACGTCTCGGTTCTGTGGGACGGGTGCGTCACCTAGTGGTGCTAGTAGGACATAATCTTTCTTGGCAGCTATGAGGATGATCCTCAGGTTCCGGACCCAGTTCGTATAGTTGCTGCCATCGTCTTTCAGCTTGGTTTTCTCTAGGAACGCGTTGAAGTTGAGGACAACGTTGGCCATTTGATCTACAAGACATATTGTAAAGATTTTAGACTAAGTTCATGATAATTAAGTTCATCTAATCAAATTATATAATGAACTCCCACTTAGATAGACATCCCTCCAGTCATCTAAGTATAACATGATCTGAGTTAACTAGGCCGTGTCCGATCATCACGTGAGACGGACTAGTCAACATCGGTGAACATCTTCATGTTGATCGTATCTTCTATACGACTCATGCTCGACCTTTCGGTCTTCTGTGTTCCGAGGCCATGTCTGTACATGCTAGGCTCGTCAAGTCAACCTAAGTGTTTGCATGTGTAAATCTGTCTTACACCCGTTGTATGTGAATGTTGGAATCTATCACACCCGATCATCACGTGGTGCTTCAAAACAATGAACTGTCGCAACGGTGCACAGTTAGGGGGAACACTTTCTTGAAATTATTATGAGGGATCATCTTATTTACTACCGCCGTTCTAAGTAAACAAGATGCAAAAACATGATAAACATCACATGCAATCAAATAATAATAGTGACATGATATGGCCAATATCACATAGCTCCTTTGATCTCCATCTTGGGGCTCCATGATCATCTTGTCACCGGCATGACACCATGATCTCCATCATCGTGTCTCCATGAAGTTGCTTGCCAACTATTACTTCTACTACTATGGCTAACGCGTTTAGCAATAAAGTAAAGTAATTTACATGGCGTTTCTCAATGACACGCAGGTCATACAAAAAAATAAAGACAACTCCTATGGCTCCTGCCGGTTGTCATACTCATCGACATGCAAGTCGTGATTCCTATTACAAGAACATGATCTCATACATCACATATATATCATTCATCATTCATCACAACTTTGGCCATATCACATCACAAATCACTTGCTGCAAAAACAAGTTAGACGTCCTCTAATTGTTGTTGCAAGTTTTACGAGGCTGCAAAAGGGTTCTAGCAAGAACGTTTTCTTACCTACGTAATAGCCACAACGTGATTTGTCAACTTCTATTTACCCTTCATAAGGACCCTTTTCATCGAATCCGCTCCAACTAAAGTGGGAGAGACAGACACCCGCTAGCCACCTTATGCAACTAGTGCATGTCAGTCGGTGGAACCAGTCTCACATAAGCGTACGTGTAAGGTCGGTCCGGGCCGTTTCATCCCACAATACCACTGAAGCAATATAAGACTAGTAGCGGCAAGAAAGTTGACAACATCTACGCCCACAACAAATTGTGTTCTACTCGTGCAAGGAGAACTACGCATAGACCTAGCTCATGATGCCACTGTTGGGGAACGTTGCAGAAAACAAAAATTTTCCTACGGTTTCACCAAGATCCATCTATGAGTTCATCTAGCAACGAGTGATCGGATCGCATCTACATACCTTTGTAGATCACGCGCGGAAGCGTTCAAGGACGGGGATGAGGAAGTCGTACTCGACGTGATCCAAATCACCGGAGATCCTAGCGCCGAACGGACGGCACCTCCGTGTTCAACACACGTACGGTCAGCGTGACGTCTCCTCCTTCTTGATCCAGCAAGGGGGGAAGGAGAGGTTGATGAAGATCCAGCAGCACGACGGCGTGGTGGTGGATGCAGGGCGTCACCGCAGCAGGGCTTCGCCGTAGTACTGCGAGAGGGAGAGGTGAAGCAGGGGAGAGGGAGGCGCCAAGACTCAAGGTGTGGCTGCCCCCTCCCTCCCCCCTTTATATAGGCTCCCCTAGGGGGGGCGGCGGCCCTAAGAGATGGGATCTCGTAGGGGGGGGCCAAGGGGTGGAGTGCCCCCCAAGCCAGGTGGGGCACCCCCCACCCCTAGGGTTTCAACCCTAGGCGCATGGGGTGGGCCTAGGGGGGCGCACTAGCCCACTATGGGCTGGTTCCCCTCCCCACTTTGGCCCATGGGGCCCTCCGGGATGGGTGGCCCCACCCGGTGGACCCCCGGGACCCTTCCGGTGGTCCCAGTACAATACCGGTGACCCCGAAACTCTCCCGATGGCCGAAACTGCATTTCCTATATATAATTCTTCACCTCCGGACCATTCCGGAACTCCTTGTGACGTCCAGGATCTCATCCGGGACTCCGAACAACTTTTGGGTTACTGCATATTCATATCTCTACAACCCTAGCGTCACCGAACCTTAAGTGTGTAGACCCTACGGGTTCGGGAGACATGTAGACATGACCGAGACGGCTCTCCGGTCAATAACCAACAGCGGGATCTGGATACCCAAGTTGGCTCCCACATGCTCCTATGATCTCATCGGATGAACCACGATGTCGAGGATTCAAGCAACCCCGTATACAATTCCCTTTGTCAATCGGTACGTTACTTGCCCGAGATTCGATCGTCGGTATCCCAATACCTCGTTCAATCTCGTTACCGGCAAGTCACTTTACTTGTACCGTAATGCATGATCCCGTGACCAGACACTTGGTCACTTTGAGCTCATTATGATGATGCATTACCGAGTGGGCCCAGAGATACCTCTCCGTCATACGGAGTGACAAATCCCAGTCTTGATCCGTGTCAACCCAACAGAAACTTTCGGAGATACCCGTAGTATACCTTTATAGTCACCCAGTTACGTTGTGACGTTTGGTATACCCAGAACACTCCTACGGTATCCGGGAGTTACACGATCTCATTGTCTAAGGAAAAGATACTTGACATTGTAAAAACTCTAGCAAACGAACTATACGATCTTGTGCTATGTTTAGGATTGGGTCATGTCCATCACATCATTCTCCTAATGATGTGATCCCGTTATCAATGACATCCCCATGTCCATAGCCAGGAAACCATGACTATCTGTTGATCAACGAGCTAGTCAAGTAGAGGCTTACTAGGGACATGTTGGTGTCTATGTATTCACACATGTATTACGATTTCCGAATAACACAATTATAGCATGAATAAAAGACAATTATCATGAACAATGAAATATAATAATAATCCTTTTATTATCCCATGCCACCCCACTATATCGAGCCTATATCGAGGTACGTCGAACAAATTTCCTGCAGTCCGTGCTCTGCCCTCCTCTATCTCTCTTCTCAGCCAGCAGCGGACGCGCGGAGCCCATCGTATGTTTGCTCACATGCGGCCCCACATGTCAGTGAAAACGCAAGAGGACCCACTGAACGTGCACATCTTTCACCTCGACGTGCTGGTGATGAAAAACAAATCCAATAAAGATCTTCGGTGGCCGCTTTTGGAGTTACTCAAGAGTAGTAAGATTCTATTTACAGTTTAACCCAAGATGCACATCTCGTGGCTTCAACTACCACTCTATTTTCTTTCATGACACGACCTGGATGCTGGATGTCCCACGTGTCGGCAAAAGGAGGAAGAACCCGACCAAATCTTCGGTTCTGCTCTCGGATGAGATTAGTGCACTTGTTGATACTCCTACTAGAATAGAGGCTAGACATGAGACTAGATGCGAGGAAGCAACGTCTACTTCTTTACACTCGAAGAAGAAAGAAGCACGCAAGATCGAGCCTCCGCAGATCAACAATGAATGCATCGAGAAGACACTAATCCAACTTACAGGAGTAGTAAAATGTATTCTTGTGGTTCTTGTTTTCTTTGGTCTTGCTTTTCTAGTCAAAATTATCGTTGGAGTTCATGCAAAATGGAGGTCCGTTTGGGGTCGTGCATTGGAGTTGGCCTTATAAGTGGGACCGCAGTTAAGGAAACTGACTATCGGCAAATCCCCACCTCGCCCGCCGCGCGATGGCTAAAGTTAGAGAAACGACGAGGTTGAAGAGATTGCTCTAGCACGGACTCCAAGAAATAATATGGTGTCAGATGGATGTCGTGGTGGTGGCGTGTGCCATACTCCTGGACGTGAATGCTTGTTCTGGCCCATGCCACCCTACTACTCCTACTACTGACTCCTACTATATAGTACTAGTATCGAGGATTCGAGGTGCTGGTTACGTACAGCGAACACATTAACATATGGCTACAGTAAAAACACCCGCCCGACGCGTGAAGCATGTGAAGCTAGTACAAATAGTGTACTACTATTGTTGATTGGCCTCATCCGATTACCTGTTGCAATGGACGTACAATTATGTATTCGGAAAATATTTTTTTGCCTCGTCGCACCACTCACTCAGAGAAGCGACTCGAAAGCCATTCATAAATTTAGTAAGTTTATCACAGGCATATCATTTTATTACATACAACAGGTCATCAACCCACATCGACAACGAGGATACATTATAAATACTAAAGTTTTCACCACACAACAAATAACAAGCCATGAAATGAACTTCAACTCAACCATTCCGCGGCGTTGGAAATGCTTGCTTTGAACCACAAGTGATTCTCTGGGACAGGCCATCCGTTGTCGATCTGGAGACCAACGCAGGACTGATCATCCAGGCTGAAGCGGCCTACTATATCAGTACCAGGGTAGGGAACCACCCAAATGTCCGAGGTATAGACATAGTTGCTTCTCATAAATGTGTCAACAGCAGTTGGATCGCCTTTCACCATCATCGGATAGTTTTGTCCAAGGAAGAGCGAGTTTTCTCCAAGACTATCAATTCTGTGCCAGGGAGAAGGAGTTGGCGCTAGCACACTAGTATCCATCCCGAATACCATGCAACGGGTGTTGGAATAGGTACGGAGAGTGCGACCATGGGAGACACCTACTTCCTTAGCAGTAACATCATCAGTGGGCTGTATACACACAAGAAGAGGTGATCCATCGGAATTAGTTGCCAGGCGCCACAGAGTATATGGGCACTGCTCGTGATGATCACCATCGGCATCTCCCCCTTGGTTATAAAATTTTTCAAGTATAGGTGGTGGGATGTTCATAGGACCTTGGAAATACAAGAAGAAGGTTAATTATTAAAGGGAAACTTGCTAACCCGCATGCATGTGGATGAAACAATTATAATTACGGTGGAAGACAAACATACCGAAACTACGAGGATACCATGCAAAAAGAGTGCCATGAGTGGTGGCAGCAAACTCAAGGCCCTCGTATTGAATTGCATCACAGTACTCATTCGTGCACATAAACTGATTTTTGAGCAATGTCCATCGAGTCAAACCACTAAGGATGGCAACAAGCTTGGTGAAGATAGCAACAACTTCATAGTTGTTATAATTCCAAGAGCGGTTGGGAACTCGACAAATTGCTATCTTCTGTAGAAGACAGTCACCATGATCGTATTTGAATGCGCGTACATTACCGGTGTGCTCAACCTCTGGGCAGTGTGCTGAGATTTTTGGAAGTGGAACCCGGTGACGAGTGTACACATTCACAAGTTCCCACTCGCAGTTGGACCCAATGTAAACAACCCAATCTCCATTTGCACCCGCCCAAGCCTTGCCCTCAAGCGATGGCATCTTAACATCACACGTATCATTATCAAGCGGCATCAACTTGCACAGGGCGAGGCCTCCGTCGTGCCGGCGCCAGTCATCAGGGTCACGGCGAAGAAGATATGGGAGATCAAACCGCTCCTTGAATCTTGGGTTCTTTGTAATGATGTTA
Source organism: Triticum urartu (assembly GCF_003073215.2). NCBI lineage: Eukaryota > Viridiplantae > Streptophyta > Magnoliopsida > Poales > Poaceae > Triticum > Triticum urartu. The sequence continues at coordinate 303,548,298 of NC_053024.1, read as the reverse complement.
TTAGTTGAGTCGAGAATGGGCTTGAACGAACCTGCCATGCTAGCCGAGGTGATGACGTCGCACCAATCAATGAGTTCCTCCACCACGTCATCTTTCAGATCGGGGCACGAGTAACGGGGTCGTTTCCGGCCTGTTCCCTCCATGGAGAAGACGATCGAACAATAGCAGAAGAAAGGGTGAAGGGCTGAAGGAAAATGGAGGAGGGAGAGGAAGAGCGTGCGACAACAGTTCCAAATCGAGAGGGAAAGGCGAAGAGTCGGTGGACGGTTGCGAGTTTGCCACGGTTCACGAAGAGGCGCCCCGGCCTACACGTCCGTTCGGAAATACTCCTACTACTCGCCGTCGTCTCACTGATATGTTGGAACGGGACCACATGTCGACGAAACATGGTGTGTAATTTCTCATGCAAAATGCGATCTGGCCGCGTTGGCCCGAGGTGCCACATTAGTTATCGACCTTTATTTTTTTAATGGCGTGCCGATCAGTTTTGAAGCACGACTAACTGGTACTATACGTGGAGAGGATGACAGCAGGGACCCGCCAAGGTCATGGCAGTACGCAAGCAAGTGCCTCCTTATTTCAAGCCAATAAAAAATGGCTCATCCTAGTGGATTTCTGACATCTGGGTCCCATGCCATTGTCAACGTAGTCAATAAACGAGAGAATTGCACAACGAGCGGCTGACACCAGGGACCCAGCAGCTTGCCCAGTTATTTTTGTTTTGGGTTAATTTGATAAATGCCACTCCAAATCTGGTGTATCCGAGAAATGTCACTGCAATTTCCAAACTTTGAAAAATGGCATTTCATGCCATTTCTAGTGGCATTTTTCGAAGTCTGGAGTGACGTTTTTCAAAGTTTGCAAACTGCAGTGGCATTTTTCAAAGTTTGGAAATTGCAGTGCCATTTTTATGAATCGCCATAATTGGAGTGGCATTTACCTAATTTGTTTTTGAGACAGAAGCAAGGTGTCAACTAGGCTGTGCGGGACACTCTGGCCTGTCTAGACAGCCTTTTCTTTTATGTTTACCACAAACTAGCCCAGTAGTTTTTTTTTCTTTCTGAAAATGGCTAGCCCAGTTCTTTTGTGATTTGTCAAGTAAGTCGCTTTATCAGGCCTGCTGGGCTGCAAATCTTTCAAGATGAGGAGAGCTTCATTCGGCTGGCCGAGAAAATGGCCTATCAGTAATGAGAAATGGGCTGTACATTTTTAAAACACATCAAACCGGCAATTATTTTCAAATATCTTTTTTTCATTTCGAGATTTTAAATTGCATTGATTTTTATGCGTGGACAATTTATTGGATTTTATATTGATATACATTTATTTTTAAAATCAGTCTGAATGTGACTCGAAATTTCGGGATTAAAAACAGTTCAGACCACACCGACATATGCAAAATTTCGTATAATTTTTTAACCGTGGCCACAATATGGGCTGTAATGCTAACATAAAGAATACGGGCTCCAAAAAACCTGTAAGAATTAGCAAATGGGCTATAAATTATTTGAAATAATGGCAGATGGGCTGTATGCTGTTTTCCACATATTTGAGGCTTTCCACAGATAGCCTGTATACTGTTGGATGTCCATCCAACGGCCGTCGTGCTTCTTCAATCTCTGCTCTTCCTGTTCCAGCCGCTCAAACAAGCGCCGGCGGGACTGCCTGCTCCCTCCTCCCTGCGGCCGGCTGTGCTGCCGCGCAGGCCTCACCGCCTGTAGGATCTAGAAGTAGGAGTGTCTAGAGGGGGGGGTGATTAGACACTTAATGCTAAAGTTGCACTTTTTAAGCTTTTTTTCGGTTTAAGTGGAGTTTTAGGCACAATTTCAGCAGTACATATCAAGCAAGTATGCAAAGAGTGTATAGGCAGCGGAAAGTAAAACATGCAACTTGCAAGAATGTAAAGGGAAAGGTTTGGAGAATTCAAACACAATTGGAGACACGGATGTTTTTCCCGTGGTTCAGATAGGTGGTGCTATCCTACATCCACATTGATGGAGACTTCAACCCACGAAGGGTAACGGTCGCGCGAGTCCACGGAGGGCTCAACCCACGAAGGGTCCACGAAGAAGCAACCTTGTCTATCCCACCATGGCCATCGCCCACGAAGGACTTGCCTCACTAGCGGTAGATCTTCACGAAGTAGGCGATCTCCTTGCCCTTACAAACTCCTTGGTTCAACTCCACAATCTTGTCGGAGGCTCCCAAGTGACACCTAGCCAATCTAGGAGACACCACTCTCCAAGAAGTAACAAATGGTGTGTTGATGATGAACTCCTTGCTCTTGTGCTTCAAATGATAGTCTCCCCAACACTCAACTCTCTCTCATAGGATTTGGACCTGGTGGAAAGAAGATTTGAGTGGAAAGCAACTTGGGGAAGGCTAGAGATCAAGATTCATATGGTAGGAATGGAATATCTTGGTCTCAACACATGAGTAGGTAGTTCTTTCTTAGAAATAGGATGCTGGAAGTGTAGGCTTAGTCTGATGGCTTTCTCTTCGAATGAAGAGAAGGTGGAGGGGTATTTATAGCCTCCACACGAAATCCAACCGTTACACACAGTTTTCCAATCTCGGTGGGACCGAATCAACAAACTCGGTCGGACCGAAATAGTAAACCTAGTGACCGTTAGTGATTTTCGGTGGGACCGACTGGAACAACTCGGTGGGACTGATGTGCTAGGGTTAGGGAAAATCCAAAACTCGGTTTGACCGATTACTCAAACTCGGTGGGACCGATTTGGGTAATAAGCGAAACAGAGAGTTGGCCAAGCAAACTCGGTGGGACCGATTACATATCTCGGTGGGACCGAAGATATTGCAACAGGTAACAGAGAGTTTGCAAGCCCATCTCGGTGAGACCAAGATCCCATCGGTGAGACCGAATTGATTAGGGTTTGGCAGTGGCTAAGTGACAAGTGAAACTTGGTGGCGTCGGATAGAAAGAATCGGTAGGTCCAAGTTTGGCTTTGGGTTTGGGTCATATGTGGAAGTGGGAAAGTAGCTGAGGATTTTGGAGCATATCATTAAGCACTTTGAGCAAGAGGCTCATTATCAACACCTCATCCCTCCTTGATAGTATTGGCTTTTCCTATGGACTCAATGTGATCTTGGATCACTAAAAGTGTAAAATGAAGAGTCCTGAGCTTGAAGCTTTAGCCAATCCTTTGTCCTTAGCATCTTGAAGAGGTTCCCACAACCTTTAGTCCATGCCACTCCATTGTTGAACTTATCTGAAATATACTAGATAAAGGTATTAGTCCAACAAGAGATATGTTGTCATTAATTACCAAAACCACCTAGGGAGCACTTGTGCTTTCAATCTCCCCCTTTTTGGTAATTGATGGCAACATACATCAAAGCTTTAGATAAAGATATAAAGAACAACAAGTAAAGCTTTCGAAGGACATGTAACAAGCATAGGCTCCCCCTACATGTATGCACTCATGTGAATATGAAATATAGAGGCATGTGAGAGCATAACCATGACAGAGTGGGCAATGTGTTACATGTATCTTGGCCATATGCATCAGAGCAAAAGATTGTTAAGGAAAATACCTTCATGCTCATGAGTCCTTCTTGCAAACAGTATGTACATAAGCAAGAACTCCTCATACTCATGATTTTGATGCATACACTTACCTTGTAGTCTTTGGTTGGCTTAGGATGGAATGAACCTGCACAAACAAGGTTAGATAACACAGGTACATCCACTAGCCAGAGCAAACTAAAGAAACCACAAGAATACCAAGACTGGGATGACATGTAGAGAGTAAGTACTAGGTACTACATTGAATTCAACATGTCCCCAAGAGTAAAGATATGCAATGAATTTGACTGATTTCTTTCCCATAGGTGTCTTGCTCCCCCTGAATCTTACATGGGATATTGGGAGAAGATAGGGAACAGAAAATCAGAGCTGAAAGATACAAATGAACATGTCTTTCCCCCTAAAAAGACACGTGACATCTCTCCTCTTGAACATCAAGCATCTGGGGTCCTTGAGTATTCTCTCTCCCCCTAGAAATCTCTTTCTCCCCCTTAATACATTATCTGGGACATCTGGGATCCTTGAGACTTTCTCTCCCCCTTTAGTGTGTTCTCTCTCTCCCACAAGCTTTGATGTGATCTCTCTCTCCCCCTTTGACATCAATTTCCAAGAAGGGTTTTCTGGAATCCGCCGTATAGGTTTGGTCCTTGAGATTCAGCACAAAGCAATGGATAAAATTGGGATGCTTGCAGAGGACAAGATTCATTGAGTGGAGCTGGATCAGAGGAAATATAGAATATGTGACAAACTGTTTTTTCTGTTGCTAAATCGGTGGCACCGAGTGGTATGTTTCGGTGGTACCGAAGGAATTCGGTTGGACCGAAAATTACAATTCGGTGAAACCGAGTTCACACAGAGAAAAAACACTTGTCACCTCAGCTCACTAGACATGTAGGATCTCACAAAGATTTGCAATGAATTATCTAAAGGATTTGCAAGGAATTGAATGCATAAAATGCAGAACAAAAACAAAAAAAGAAGAAACTGAGGGATCTAGATGAAGTAGAAGGAAACAAATAAACAAGCATGAGACAAATGCGGTAACACAGAAAAGAACACAAGAGAACTTCATCTAGAGTTGGGCGGTGACATAGTCACCTATGTTAGAGTATATTGACTTAGGAGTCAAGTGAGAGCACTTGATCATAGGTCATACTCATCGTTTAAGCTCAAAATGGGGTTACCATTTTTCATTTAAGCATCTTGATGTATTCACATCTTGTTGAGTTGCTTTGACTCATGTCTTGGAGTAAAACTTCTCTAAGATGGAATAACATACCTTGGGTGGTGGAGTGGTTCTTGCTCATGTAGTTGAACTTGTGTGGGTGCTCATGGTTGATGTAGCCCATCAAGAATTTGGAGCACCACTTGGAGTTTGAGTTCATCTACCTACATGGGTTAGTTCTTGCAAGGAAGAGCACTTGTGTATCCAAAAATGACAGTCATGAAGCTCAACATAGAATTTGTCAAAGGATATGTTTGAACGGTTTTGTGCTTCCTTGTCTTCAACCACCATTGTGTAGAGACTTGGTGATGTAGAGATTGCTCAAGATGTGAGTGAGTTGCAATGTCATGGAATTAGTTTCAACCAAGCACCTACATGGGTTAGACAACATGCAAGGTACAAATATATCCAAGACATAAGATAGTCATCATAAGAGATATATCATGGATTAGTCATAAGCTCATGTCTTGCATGTATCCAATGGAGTTCCTACTCCATGTTTGAAGCATCAATGATGTTCAATTCTCCTCTCAACCTGCAAAACACTTTCTCATCAAGTGGTTTAGTGAATATATCCGCTAATTGCTTATCAGTGCGAACATGCTTAAGATTAATGTCACCCTTAGCAACATGATCTCGAATGAAATGATGACGAACTTCAATATGCTTAGTTCGAGAATGTTGTACAGGATTATGACCAATTTTGATAGCACTTTCATTGTCACAAAGTAGTGGAACATGTTTCACATAGATTCCATAATCTTTTAGAGTTTGGGTCATCCAAAGTAATTGAGCACAACATGAACTAGCAGCAATGTATTCCGCTTCGGCGGTGGATAAGGATACCGAGTTTTGTTTCTTGGAGGACCAAGACACAAGAGATCTACCAAGAAATTGACAAGTACCCGAAGTGGACTTTCTATCAACCTTGTCTCCGGCATAATCCGAGTCGGAATAGCCAACAAGATCAAAAGAAGACCTCTTAGGATACCAAATGCCAAAGTTTGGTGTATGAATTAAGTATCTCACTATCCTTTTCACAGCCTTAAGATGACATTCTTTAGGAGCAGCTTGATATTGTGCACACATGCACACACTTAGCATAATATCGGGACGTGAAGCACATAGGTATAGCAATGAACCAATCATAGAGCGATAAACCTTTTGATCAACTGGTTCACCACCTTTGGTCAAATCATTATGTCCACTAGTGGGCATGGGTGTAGACATACCTTTGAACTCTTGCATATTGAACTTCTTGAATAAGTCCTTGGTGTACTTCGTTTGAGAGACAAATGTACCTTCCTTAGTTTGCTTGATTTGCAAACCGAGAAAGAATTTGAGTTCACTCATCATAGACATCTCAAACTTCTCTGACATTAGCTTTCCAAACTTTTCACTAAAGAAAGGGTTAGTTGAACCAAATATGATATCATCAACATAAATTTGGCATACAAATAGTTCTCCATTAACCCTTTTAGTAAAAAGAGTAGAATCAATCTTACCAATTTCAAAACCACTTGTAATAAGGAACTTGGTCAAACATTTATACCATGCTCTAGGAGCTTGTTTAAGACCATAAAGAGCTTTGTGAAGTTTGTAAACATGATTTGGTTTCTTAGGATTGATAAAGCCAGGAGGTTGTTTAACATAAACTTCCTCTTCTATTTCACCATTTAGAAAAGCACTTTTAATGTCCATTTGGTACAAGGTGATATTATGGTGATTAGCATATGCAAGTAAGATGCGAATGGACTCAAGTCTAGAAACGGGAGCATATGTCTCACCATAGTCCATACCTTCGACTTGTGTGTACCCTTGGGCAACGAGACGTGCTTTGTTGCGAACCACTTGTCCATCTTCATCTTGCTTGTTGCGAAACACCCATTTGGTACCAATGATGTTGTGGTTGTTGTCGGGCTTCTCAACCAATGTCCAAACTTGGTTTCTCTCAAAATTGTGTAGCTCTTCATGCATAGCGTTTATCCAATCCGGATCTTCTAATGCTTCTTCAACCTTCATAGGTTCAATGCTAGAGATGAATGAATAGTTTTCACAAAAGTTAGCTAAACGAGTTTTTGAGCGAGTGATTCTCACGGTTTGTATATCATTGAGGATTTGCTCGACGGGATGATCTTTGGCAATTCTTGCTCGAACTCGTGAGAGCTTTTGCTTGGGTCTTCGTTGAGCATCTTCTTCATCTTGTTCTTCTTCTTGGCCTTCTTCATTGTTGACGTTGTCATTCTCTTGTCGTGGTGGAGAAGGAGGTTGTTGATGTTCGTCTTGATGTACTTCCTTGTCTTCTTCATCTTGGCATGTCCCACTTGTGGATGCTTCCATATCAATTCTTGGTTCACCTTGTTGTGAAGTAGAGGCTTCCACTTGGACGGACGAGGTACTCTCCTTCACCTCCGTTGGAAGGATTTTGCCAATGGACAAGTCTTGGATTGCTTCTGAAGGGTCTTTGTCTCCTACATCAATTGGCAATTGCTCTACTTGCGAGCCATTAGATTCATCAAACTTCACATCTACCGTCTCTTCAACCTTTCGGGTGAAATTGTTGTAGACACGGTAAGTGTGAGAGTTTGAGCCATAACCAGGTAGAAAACCTTCATGAGATTTAGGAGCAAACTTTGAACGATGATGCTTATCAAGAATGTAGCACTTTGAGCCGAATACTCGAAAGTATCCAACTTGGGGTTTGTTACCGGTGAGGAGCTCGTATGCCGTCTTGCCGAGTAGCTTGTGAAGATACAAGCGATTTGTTGCGTGACAAGCTGTCTCAACCGCTTCTGCCCAAAAGTGCTTCGGTGTCTTGTATTCATCAAGCATCGTTCTTGCCATTTCGATGAGCGTCCGGTTCTTCCTCTCAACAACTCCGTTTTTTTGAGGTGTGTACGTAGCCGAGAACTCGTGTGAAATCCCTTCCTCGTCAAGAAAGGTATCCACATTTGCGTTCTTGAACTCCGTTCCGTTGTCACTCTGAACCTTCTTGATCTTCACGTCAAACTGATTTTGGGCCTTCCTAGCGAAGTTTTTGAAGATCTTCTGGACCTGCGACTTGTCATTAAGAAAGAACACCCATGTAAATCTTGAAAAATCATCAACTATAACTAGACCAAAATAATTTCCACCGAGACTCTTGTAGGCGTTGGGACCAAAAAGATCCATATGAAGTAGCTCGAGTGGCCTCCTTGTGGTCATGATGTTCTTCACGGGATGCCTTCCTCCAACCTGTTTACCTGCTTGACAAGCACTGCAAAGTCTATCCTTATCAAATATGACATCGTTAACTCCAAGGATATGATTTCCTTTAATAAGCTTGTCAAGGTTTCTCATACCAACGTGACCTAGTCGTCTATGCCACAACCAACCTTTTGAGGATTTAGCAATAAAGCAAGTTTTAGGTTGTGCCTTTTTAGAGAAATCGACAATGTAAAGATCACCTCTACGCATACCGGTAAAGACCATTTTATGATTGTCTCGACGAAACACTTGGCAATCTACCTCAGTAAATAGAACATTCAAACCAAAATCAGCAAGTGTAGATACTGAAAGTAAGTTGTAGCCAAGAGATTCAACGAGCATGACATTTTGAATGGAACTATCATGTGAGATGGCCACCTTACCAAGGCCAACCACTTTACCCTTTGAATTATCACCAAAGGTGACATATTTTTGAGGGCCGTCATTTTCAGCAAGCTCACGGAACATTTCTTCATCTCCGGTCATATGATCAGTACATCCACTATCAAGAACCCATTCCTTTCCACCTGATGCATATCCCCGAAGACTTGCCGTAAGACCAAAGTGTCTCATTGCATCATCAAGATCGAAGTCACTATCATCATCATCATAGTATCCATGTTCATCATGATCTTGTGACTCATCATTTCCTAGAGAGGGTAATTCATTAGATAAATGGTCATCAAAGTGGTCACTTTTATGAATTCTTATAGCTTCAAATATAATATCACTAATGATTCCAGCATCTCCTTTAGCATGCTTGAGATTGGTAAGCTCAAATAGACAATCACCAAACTTAGGATCACTAGAGTTCATCTTACTCAATGTAATAGATTTATGGAGAATTTCATCCAGATTTTTCAAGGAATGATCGGGAAATCGTTCCTCAAGAAATTTCCATATAGTATAGGCACAATTAAGAGTAGGCAAATTAGCAATCAAATTTTTGGGCAATCCTCTAATGATGAGCTCAATGGTTCTAAGATTGCGAATCATGTCAATATCTTCATCTAGGGTAGGATGCAAAGGATCAATATGAGGTGCACAAGGGCTGGCAATATACTTGTTTAAATGATATTGATTGAAGATTACAAGCATCTCATTTTTCCACTCATGAAAATACTCTCCATCAAGAATAGGCACTCTATGTCTAAGACTCCCTAAAGTGGACACATCCATCTTCCTCCAATGGTGATTAAACCAAGGCAATGGAGACCAAAGCTCTGATACCACTTGTAGGATCTAGAAGTAGGAGTGTCTAGAGGGGGGGTGATTAGACACTTAATGCTAAAGTTGCACTTTTTAAGCTTTTTCGGTTTAAGTGGAGTTTTAGGCACAATTTCAGCAGTACATATCAAGCAAGTATGCAAAGAGTGTATAGGCAGCGGAAAGTAAAACATGCAACTTGCAAGAATGTAAAGGGAAAGGTTTGGAGAATTCAAACGCAATTGGAGACACAGATGTTTTTCCCGTGGTTCAGATAGGTGGTGCTATCCTACATCCACATTGATGGAGACTTCAACCCACGAAGGGTAACGGTCGCGCGAGTCCACGGAGGGCTCAACCCACGAAGGGTCCACGAAGAAGCAACCTTGTCTATCCCACCATGGCCATCGCCCACGAAGGACTTGCCTCACTAGCGATAGATCTTCACGAAGTAGGCGATCTCCTTGCCCTTACAAACTCCTTGGTTCAACTCCACAATCTTGTCGGAGGCTCCCAAGTGACACCTAGCCAATCTAGGAGACACCACTCTCCAAGAAGTAACAAATGGTGTGTTGATGATGAACTCCTTGCTCTTGTGCTTCAAATGATAGTCTCCCCAACACTCAACTCTCTCTCATAGGATTTGGACCTGGTGGAAAGAAGATTTGAGTGGAAAGCAACTTGGGGAAGGCTAGAGATCAAGATTCATATGGTAGGAATGGAATATCTTGGTCTCAACACATGAGTAGGTAGTTCTTTCTTAGAAATAGGATGCTGGAAGTGTAGGCTTAGTCTGATGGCTTTCTCTTCGAATGAAGAGAAGGTGGAGGGGTATTTATAGCCTCCACACGAAATCCAACCGTTACACACAGTTTTCCAATCTCGGTGGGACCGAATCAACAAACTCGGTCGGACCGAAATAGTAAACCTAGTGACCGTTAGTGATTTTCGGTGGGACCGACTGGAACAACTCGGTGGGACCAATGTGCTAGGGTTAGGGAAAATCCAAAACTCGGTTTGACCGATTACTCAAACTCGGTGGGACTGATTTGGGTAATAAGCGAAACAGAGAGTTGGCCAAGCAAACTCGGTGGGACCGATTACATATCTCGGTGGGACCGAAGATATTGCAACAGGTAACAGAGAGTTTGCAAGCCCATCTCGGTGAGACCAAGATCCCATCGGTGAGACCGAATTGATTAGGGTTTGGCAGTGGCTAAGTGACAAGTGAAACTCGGTGGCGCCGGATAGAAAGAATCGGTAGGTCCGAGTTTGGCTTTGGGTTTGGGTCATATGTGGAAGTGGGAAAGTAGCTGAGGATTTTGGAGCATATCATTAAGCACTTTGAGCAAGAGGCTCATTATCAACACCTCATCCCTCCTTGATAGTATTGGCTTTTCCTATGGACTCAATGTGATCTTGGATCACTAAAAGTGTAAAATGAAGAGTCTTGAGCTTGAAGCTTTAGCCAATCCTTTGTCCTTAGCATATTGAAGAGGTTCCCACAACCTTTAGTCCATGCCACTCCATTGTTGAACTTATCTGAAATATACTAGATAAAGGTATTAGTCCAACAAGAGATATGTTGTCATTAATTACCAAAACCACCTAGGGAGCACTTGTGCTTTCACCGCCCCACCGTACTCCCATCGCTGGCCTAGCCATCCCTCTACTCACCCACACCTGCTGTTATTCTCCGGCGACGGCAGACGAACCAGTAAACCCTCGTACAGTCGTACTCCCCTCCGCGTGGGAAGCAAAAACAACGGCCGAGTCTTCCCTGCCTCTGTGTCGTTCCCTTCCTAGGCCTCACCGTCGTCCACCGCCCTGGTGCTCTCGGCGTGGCGTGGTCAGCGTGGTCAACGACCGACATGCATCTGAAGTGGACTGTACGTGGAGAGGCTGACAGCTGGGTCCACGGACGCACGCAAGGAAATGCCTCCTTATTACGCGCAAAATAATGATTTCCTCCACTTGACATCTGGGACCCACCGAAACGGCCTCTGTATTTCGCGAAAAAACGTTACCGCCGCTGACAGCTCGGACCCACCAGCTATATCTTTGCACGCAAGGAAGTGCCTCCTTATTACGCACAAAAAAATGAATACTCCCCCTGCTAGCTGGGACCCAGTATAGTGGGCCTACTAAGTTGACGGGGACGAAGGGCTTTGTCAACTTAGTCAATATGCATGATTCTAGCTCGACTGACCGTACGATGTCCATCCAACGGCCGTAGTCCTTCTTCAACCTCTGGTCTTCTTGCTCCAGCCTCCCAAAGCAGCGCCGGTCGTGCCGCCTGCTCCTGCCTCCTATGGCTGGCTGTGCTGCCGCGGAGGCCTCACCGCCCCCATACTACTCCCACCGCTGGCCAGGACATCCCTCCACTCCACTCACCCACACCCCCTGTTATTCTGCGGCGATGGCAGCACAGCTGAACCAGTGAACCCTCGTACTCCTCTCCGCGTGGGCATCCACTGCCGCGTCTTCCCCGGCTCCGCGTCGTCCCCTTCCTAGGCCTCGCCATCGTCCACCGCCGTGGTGCTGTCGGCGCGGCGTGGTCAATGTGGTCAATGACCGAATTCCATCGGAAGAATACTGTACGTGGAGAGGCTGACAGCTGGGTCCACGGCAGCCACAAGGAAGTGCCTCCTTATTACGCGGAAAATAATTATTCCTCCACCTCACAACAGGGACCCACCGGACGCCCACCAGTATATCGCGAAAAAACGTTTGCCCCTGACTGCTGGGACCCACCCGACGGGCCACCGTATTTCGCAAAAAAACGTTCCCCCTGCTGTCAGCTCGGACCCACCAGAAGTGCCTCCTTATTACGCACAAAAAAATGAATACCCCCCTTCTAGATGGGACCCACCATAGTGGCAGGCTGACTTGTGGGCCTACTAAGTTGACGGGGACGGAGGGCTTTGTCAACTTAGTCAATATGCATGATTCTAGCTCCAGTGACCGTACGATGTCCATCCAACGGCCGTAGTGCTTCTTCAACCTCTGGTCTTCTTGCTCCAGCCGCCCAAACCAGCGCCGGTCGTGCCTCGTGCTCCTGCCTTCCGTGGCCGGCTGCGATGCGGCGGAGGCCTCACCGCCCCCTACTACTCCCACCGCTGGCCAGGCCATCCCTCTACTCACCCACACCCCCTGTTATTCTGCAGGACGGCAGCCTCACACCGCAATGAACCAGTGAACCCTCGTACTCCTCTACGCGTGGGCATCCACTGCCGCGTCTTCCCCGGCTCCGCGCCGTCCCCTTCCTAGGCCTCGCCGTCGTCCACCGGCCTGGTGCTCTCGGTGCGGCGTGATCAACATGGTCAAGGAACGGCTTCCATCGGACGTGGACTGTACGTGGAGAGGCTGACAGCTGGGTCCACGGCCGCAGCAAGGAAGTGCCTCCTTATTACGTGCAAAATAATTATTCCTCCACCTGACAGCGGGGACCCACCGGACGGGCCACCAGTATTTTGCGGAAAAAATCATTTCCCCCTGACTGCTGGGATGCACCGGACGGGCCACCGTATTTCACGAGAAAAACGTCCCCCCCGCTATCAGCTCGGACCCACCGGAAGTGCCTCCTTATTACGCACAAAAAATGAATACTCCCCCGGCTAGCTGGGACCCACCTTGCTGGGAGGCTGACTTGTGGGCCTACTAAGTTGACGGGGACGAAGGGCTTTGTCAACTTAGTCAATATGAATGATTCTAGCTCCACTGACCATACGATGTCCATCCAACGGCCGTAGTGCTTCTTCAACCTCTGGTCTTCTTGCTCCAGCTGCCCAAAGCAGCGCCGGTCGTGCCGCATGCTCCTGCCTCCCGTGGCCAGCTGTGCTGCCGCAGAGGCTTCACCGCCCCCTACTATTCCCACCGCTGGCCAGGCCCTGCGACGACGGCAGCCTCACACCGCAGCCGAACCAGTGAACCCTTGTAGTCCTCTCCGCGCGGGCTTCCACTGTCACGTCGTCCCCTTCCTAGGCCTCGCCGTCGTCCACCGCCGTGGTGCTCTCCGCGCGGCGTGGTCAACATGGTCAAGGAACGACTTTCATCGGAAGAGTACTGTACGTGGAGAGGCTGACAGCTGGGTCCAAGGCCACATCCCAATTTTTTTGTGATTTGCCAAGTAAGTCGCTTTGTCAGGCCTGTTGGGCTGCAAATCTATAACATCCCAAATTTTCAATTTGGAATGTTATACACTAGATCATATGCATATCATATTTTCTTGTATTTTGGTTGATCCTAGAAATTTCACGCAACTCAAGGACCCTCAGAGAGAGTTGGAGATTTCGTTATTTTCATATTTGAAAGTTCTCTCGAATTTTAAAAATAGGATCATTTGATTTATTTATTTTGTCTTCAATAATTTTTCCGGTGTCAGAAAATATGAGAGAGGGAATAATATGACTTTTCCAAATTTAGGAAAAACGAAGATATAATAAATAGATCAATTTTGCTTTCCGGTGTTTATTTGCATTTTATTCGGATAGGGAAAAATGCGCGTTTTCAAAAATTGCATTTTAGGTCCGGAGAAAAGTTCATTTTGTTCGGCTCATTTTTAGGAGTCGGGGAAAATTTACTTTAGATTTTTCGGAGTTCGTTTAGATCCCTTTTTGTTTTTTTTTCTGCGCGAGGAAACTATTTAAAAAAAAAAATTTGAGCAGTGCCTTGGGCCAAAGGCCCAAGCCAAGCCACCTACCGCCGCGCTCCCAGGCGCCAGGCGCCGAGCCAGGAGCCGGTCGGCCGCCGCCGCCTCTTGCTAGGACCGAATCCTTTTAGGATTCTAGGGCGCCCCCTTGTCCCCTTTTCCTTATTTCGTTTTCTTTAGTCCTACTCCGTTTATTTTCTAGATCTTTCCTACTCCTATTCTAATTCCTTGTCCTCTACCCCAAGTAAACCCCTCCCCTCCCCAATATAAATACCCAAGCACCCCCCCTCTAAACACATCAAATCAAAGCCCTCCTCCACACCGCGCCTTGCACCGCCGCCGCGCCGCCGCACCTTGCCGCCGCCACCCCACACCCGCGCCGCGCCGCCGCACCTTGCCGCCGCCACCCCACACCCGCGCCGCCGCCGCACCTTGCCGCCGCCGCCCCACACCCGCGCCGCCGCCGCACCTTGCCCACGCCGCCGCCCTACGCCGACGCCGCCGGAGCCCCTCACCGGAGACCTCGCCAAGGTTGCCCCGCGCTACATCTATTCTTTTTCTCGGATCGTTTTCTTCTAATCGTTCCGATTCTTTTCTTCTCTAAACCGTTCCGGTTTTCTAGATCGGTTTTTCGTTCGGTTTTTCTTCTCCGAAACCCTAGATCGGATTCGTTTTCTTCTCCGATTTAGTTTCTTTGGACCGTTCGCCGGACCGTTCGTCCTAACGAACGTGATCACCGGATTCTTCTAGGTTAACGAACGTCCGTTCGTTTAACCGTTCTTCTTTTTCTTTTCGTCGGATTTATTCCGCGATCGCGATCTCAGATCCGATCTTCTTTCTAGTCTATTTTTCCGCTCGTTTATCGGAATCAGGTGATTCAAGCGCCTGGAGTTTCGTCTCGAAACCGCCGTTCCGTCTAATCAACTTGAACAAGCTTTTGTTATAGTAAAATTTTGACCTAGATTCAACTCGCTAGAACCGAGTTGTTTTCTTCCGCCGTTTGTTTTTCGTTCTTTCTTTGCAACCGGAGTTCTTAAGTTGAACTACCTGGTTCGTTCTCTTGTTCGAGTTTTACCTGTGCATTAGACGAGTACTTATTGTATGCTTGTTGTTTGTTTGCGATAGATTACCCGGATTGCGCTTCTTGTTACTTCGAAACCCTAGGACTCGCGGATCATCAGCAAGGCAAGTGACACTTTGATCATACCTTTTCTACAACCCATGTTTTATTGCATTAGATCAATCCTCTCACATTGCATGATTAGGATCTAATTAAATTGTGGGATGGGAAGTAGATGAGGTAGTACCTATTACCTGTATTATTATGAAACCTTTGGGAGTTACTTCTACGTTTGCTTATCATGCCATGCTATGCTAGTAGACGTGGATTGGGTGAGTGATATCCATGACAGATGTGAGATTGATAATTTTAATGGTTTATCTAAGGTGGCAACTTAAACACACATCTGGGTGGATTGAGGCACCTGATGTCTATCAGGACTTGCCTATTTTTTTTGGACCGCCACCCAGGCTCAAAGGGATCATAAGATAATTCATGCTAGAAACTTCCGTGTGCAGCCACATGCTACTATGGGCTCTGGCATAGTTGACTAAGTTGTGCGAACTCTTACGGGGTGGACTAGCAGATGTAGGGGATGTAGGTGTACCGGTCTACCCCACATGTAAGGTGCTAGTGCTTCTGAAAGACTATGTCTCGGTCATCCGTCTCTCAAACACCATGTAGTGCGAGAAAACAAACGGAGGCGATTGAGTCATGTGGGGAAAAGTGCGCAACCTCTGCAGAGTAACAAACTAATCATGATTAGCCGTGTCCCCGGTTATGGACAACTTGAGTATCTAGTACTTGAATATCATTGTGAATCTCAACATGTTACTTCTAATTAATGTTATTGGGTTTTAATTACTTTTAATTGGGATTGAGAATGCTGTCAACCATTCTCAATGTTTCACATCCACCATGATAGTAAATAAAATTTATTCCTTTGCAGTAGGGAAAAATTGGCTTTATGCAAAAACTGTAACCATAGAGCTTTCCACCAGCCATATATGCATATAGTATAGCTGTTTCATTCCATTACTCTCTATGTGTTACTTTGCCAGCATATTCCATGTGCTGACCCGTTTTCGGGCTGCAACGTTAATGTTGCAGACTTTTCAGACGACGATTGAGGTGCGTTTAGGTCGTGGTTCTATACTCAGTGATGCCGCTGGAGTTGATGGACCCATTTATCTTCCAAGTCTTCCGCTGTTATCTTTAAAATATGGCCTTAAGTCATATTTATTGTAATAAGTTCTTTTTCAGCCATCGATGTAATAAGTGTGTGATTGCAACTCTGCTATAAAATCTCGATGTACTGTGTGGTGTCAGCATTACTGATCCAGGGATGACACCGTAGCACAGTAGACGTGATCCATTCGGGTCAGGTCGCTACAGAGATGGTATCAGAGCACACGCTGACTGTAGGACACGACCACTAAGTTAAAGCCATAGATCACCCTTCTCTTATCATTTCCTAACTCCTCATCTTTTCTACTCTATTAGGATGACGCACGCGAAGATTAAGTACGCTCAACCGGATGAAGGCACACCATTTGGATTTCACCTGAAGGAAGTCACCAAGTACCTGAACATTGGATTACCAAGCTTCACGGGAACCTTCAACGCCACTCTGCCTGAAGAGGAGCGCTGGAAGATTCAAGCTCACGTTCCGGGAAGGACATTCGTGCCAATCACGAAGCCCATAGATAGTGTTTTCAATGCACCAACCTGGAGTCTAGGAAGGAGCATGGCAGCTCATATCACCATAGGACGCATTGGAGAAGTTTATCAAGAAGACCTCAAGGACACTATCTACCAGATTTGCGGACGCCGTGATGAACAATGGGAGTTAGTCAGCACCAAGAAGGATAGATCCATTGCATCTTTCATCCAGGAGTTAAACCAGCACATTCCACGCCATGAGAACCAGATGTGCAATGATATGGTAGAGTTGAAGAATGCGAAGGCAAGGATCATCGAGCTAGAAGGAGAACTAAAGTCTACACGCAAGGACTACCTGGACGAGATCGTAGCTCTAGCAAGGCACAATTGCGATCTTAAGCAGGAGATTGAAGAACTCAAGAGGTAGTTAGCATCCCAGGAGGAAGACGAGTACGTCGCATGTCCGGACAACTACATCATCATCGACGACACCGATTTGGATCCAAGTGAACCCGACTTTGAAGACGAAGCTGGAGTAGATATCATGGAGTCTTCCACCGGTTCAAATTTCTAGATGACCACCAGATAGTAGTAGTATTCCCCCATGTAAACACATTATAGTCGAGCACTTTTGCGATAGTTAGACCGTTTGTAAGCCCTTGTTTAATTGATTGAAGTGAATTGTGTGCTTTTGCCTCATGTGCATATGGGTAGTGTTTTCCCTTTAGACCCCCTCTATTCTTAATTCTCGTCTTTTCTAAACCCTCAGATGCCTCCGAGACGTGACAATGGATTTCCACCGGAGCTCACTCAGTTGATCCAGCAGCAGAATCAATTGATGCAAATGTTAGTTCAGAACCAGCAGAACAACAACAACCCACCACCACCACCTGTTGACCACTTAGCCCGTTTCCTTAGGCTGAATCCGCCAGTGTTTTCTAGTAGCACCGAGCCGATAGTAGCAGATGATTGGCTCCGCAAGATAGGAAGGGAGTTGACCACTTCAGGATGCACGGATGGTGAGAAAGTGAAGTTTGCCGCACACCAGCTTGACGGACCCGCGGCAGCATGGTGGGAGAATTTCACAGCCACTTACCCAGTTGACACTGTCACATGGGATCAGTTTCAGCAAGCTTTCCGCACTGCCCATGTTTCAGTAGGAGCTATGGCCATAAAGAAGCGTGAGTTTCGCAACTTACGCCAAGGAGGAAGGACTGTTGGCCAGTATGTGGAAGAGTTTAGTAAGCTAGCCCGTTATGCCCCAGATGACATTGCTACGGATGCAGCTAAGCAGGAGAAGTTTCTGGAAGGACTGAATGATGAGCTAAGCATGCAGTTGATGGTAGCAAATTTTAACAACTACCAGGAGTTGGTAGATCGTGCCATCATGATAGAAGGGAAGCAACAGCAGATTGAGAACCGTAAGAGGAAGTATGGACAGGGGAAGTATAACTCTGGAGCCCAGCAGAAGCCCCGTTTTACCCCTAAACCGGGATTTAAGTTTCAGCACACCCATGGAGGAGGTAGCTCGCACAACCATAATGGCCACAAGAATGGTAATGGGAATGGAGGAAGCAACGGCCAGAACCGAACAACCCCATCAACCCCAACCAAGAGAGACCTGAGTCAAGTCACCTGTTTCAAGTGTTCGAAGACCGGACATTATGCCAATGAATGTCCTGAAGGCCAGAATGGAAATGGCAATGGAAGCTCTGAGAAGAAGCCGAATCCTTTCAATAGGGGACAGGTGAACCACGTTAATGTGGAGGAGATTGAAGATCAGCCCGATGCAGTAATCGGTAAGTTTTTGGTTAAGTCATTTACTGCACTCGTTCTTTTTGATACTGGTGCATCGCATTCATACATATCAAGGGGATTTGTGGAAAAGTATAGCCTGCCCACTAGGATTCTTAAAACACCTATGCTAGTAAGCTCGCCAGGAGCAGAATACATGGCCAGACAAGGATGTTTTCAAGTACCATTGAGTATAGGAAGGCATGTATTCCCAACGGATTTAATTATTCTGGAATCCCAAGGTCTGGATGTGATTCTTGGTATGGATTGGCTGTCGATGTATGGAGGAAACGACAATTTTGCTTACCACACCAGAAGGAAGAAGGATCAAGTATGTATCCCGGCATGTGCCAAACAGGACACAAGTGAATTGCTTATCAGGAGTTGTGCAGGAGGAAGTACCAGTGGTAAAGGATTTTCCTGATGTATTTCCTGAGGAATTACCAGGCATGCCACCGGATAGAGACATTGAGTTTTTGATTGAGTTATTGCCAGGTACAGGCCCAATATCGAAGCGACCGTACCGGATGCCAGCAAAGGATTTGGTGGAAATTAAGAATCAGATTAAGGAGTTATTGGATAAAGGTTACATTCGCCCAAGTTCGTCACCTTGGGGATCACCCGTACTTCTAGTGGAAAAGAAGGATGGATCATTAAGGATGGTTGTAGATTATCGGGGATTGAATGAAGTAACCATCAAGAATAAGTACCCACTGCCAATGATCAATGATCTGTTTGATCGATTGCAAGGAGCTAAAGTGTTTTCCAAGATCGATTTGCGATCAGGGTACCATCAGTTGAAGATTCGAGAGTAGGACATACCTAAGACAGCATTCACCACAAGATATGGACTGTATGAGTATACCGTTATGTCATTTGGATTGACTAACACACCTGCCTATTTTATGAACCTGATGAACAAAGTGTTTATGGAGTTTTTGGATAAGTTCGTCGTAGTGTTCATTGATGACATCCTAGTTTATTCAAAGAATGAAGAGGAGCATAAGGAACATTTGCGTTTGGTTTTGGAGAAATTAAGGGAACATCAGTTATATGCCAAATTCAGCAAATGTGAGTTTTGGTTGAAGGAAGTTGGATTCCTCGGACACGTTATATCCGGAGAAGGTATAGCAGTTGACCCCACAAAGGTTGAGACCGTAACCGAATGGGAAGCACCAACAACAGTTGGAGAGATCCGGAGTTTTCTTGGACTCGCAGGATACTACCGGAGATTCATTGAGAACTTTTCAAAGATTGCAAAGCCTATGACTGAATTGTTGAAGAAGGATACTAAGTTCAAATGGACTGAGGAGTGTGAGGCTAGTTTCCAGGAGTTGAAGAAACGTTTGGTTACCTTACCGGTATTGATTTTGCCAGATCAGACCAAGGATTATGAGGTGTATTGCGACGCTTCACGTCGAGGACTTGGAGCAGTGCTTATGCAGGAAGGGAGAGTTGTTTCGTATGCATCACGACAACTGAAGCCTCATGAGTTGAATTATGCCACGCATGATTTGGAGTTAGCAGCCGTAGTGCATGCATTGAAGACGTGGAGACATTTCCTCATTGGAAATCATTGTGAGGTGTACACGGATCATAAGAGTTTGAAGTACATTTTCACGCAGAAGGAGTTGAACCTCCGACAAAGGAGATGGTTGGAGCTCATCAAGGATTATGACATGAGATTGCATTACCATCCCGGAAAGGCTAATGTAGTAGCTGACGCATTGAGCCGTAAGAGCCATGTCAATACCCTAGTGACGGGGAAAATACCAAAGGAGTTAGCAGAAAACCTTCGTAAGCTATGTTTGGAAATAGTTCCGAAAGGATATGTAGCAGCATTGGAGATTCAATCAACATTGATGGATAAGATCAGAGAAGCTCAGAAATCTGACAAAGAGATTGCTGCTATAAAGGAGAAATTGAGCGAAGGAAAAGCGAATGGATTTCATGAGGATGAGCACGATACCCTATGGTTTGAGGACCGTGTTTATGTGCCCAATGACCCGGAGATCAGGAAGTTGATTTTGCAGGAGGCACATGATTCACCATATTCGATTCACCCAGGGAATACCAAGATGTATCTGGATTTGAAGGAAACATTCTGGTGGACCGGAATGAAGAAGGATATTGCAGCGTATGTAGCAGTTTGTGACGTATGTCAGAGAGTAAAAGCAGAACATCAAAAGCCAGCAGGATTGTTACAACCACTGCCGATACCCGAATGGAAGTGGGATAAGATAGGCATGGATTTTATCACAGGGCTACCCAGGACAAAAGCCGGATATGACTCGATATGGGTAGTAGTTGATCGTTTGACGAAGGTAGCACATTTCATTCCAGTTAAGACCACTTACACCAGTGCTAAGTTGGCAAAGATATACATGACTAGAATCGTTTGTTTGCATGGAGTTCCGAGGAGTATCGTATCAGATAGAGGAACCCAATTTACCTCAAAGTTTTGGAATCAGTTGCATGAAACTTTAGGAACCAGACTAGAGTTCAGCACAGCTTTTCATCCGCAGACAGATGGACAGACCGAGAGAGTCAATCAGATTTTGGAAGATATGCTGAGAGCTTGTGCACTAGATTATGGATCAAGTTGGGACGAAAACTTACCGTACGCGGAGTTTTCTTATAACAACAGTTACCAAACCAGTTTGAAGATGGCCCCTTTCGAAGCTTTATACGGAAGGAGGTGCAGGACACCGTTGTCCTGGAACGAAGTTGGAGACCGTCAATTCTTTGGACCAGATTTGATTAAGGAGTCTGAACGGAAGGTTAAGTTGATTCGCGATAGGCTCAAGGTAGCCCAGTCCAGGCAGAAGAGCTACGCAGATTCTAAACGCAAGGAGACAGTTTACGAAACCGGAGACAGAGTTTACCTTCGAGTATCCCCACTTCGAGGAGTTAAGCGTTTTGGAGTTAAGGGAAAGTTAGCACCGTGTTTCGTTGGACCATTTAAGATCGTGAAACGTATGGGAGAAGTCGCTTATAAGTTGGAATTACCAGAAGGACTGTCAGGAGTTCATGATGTATTCCATGTTTCTCAGCTGAAGAAATGTCACGCCGAGATGGCGGAGGTACCGCTAAGAGATACAGTGCCATTAGAAGCAATTCAGTTAAAGGATGACCTAACATATGAGGAGAAGCCAGTCAAGATTCTCGATGTATGCTCGACTGATTTCATCGCTAAATCCTGTATTCTTGAACATTTCCACCCAAACCTTATTGGCTGCAATGCACGTAGCGGGAGTGTAGCTCGCAGCAATGGCTGGGTATCCAAGTTTTGGTCAAAGGATTATTTGTTGGTCCATGAGATCCGTGGGACAACCATCAATCACATCAACAACATTCACAGCTCACAGGATTGGATCTAACGTATCCCACCGGTTGGGCGATGGCCAGAGAAGATAGAATGCCTATTCTCGACCTCAGGAAAGATCCACACCCTCACTCAAGGAAAGATCCCTTTTCATGCCACACACCGACACTTCTCACGCAGGGCGAAAGATCATCTTAAAGGGGTAGGTTTTGTCAACATTCCCAAATTTTCAATTTGGAACTGTTATAACACTAGACTACTATCGCATATTCACTATCTTTCTGCAGTTTTAGGTGTTGATCCGTACGAAATATTTCTCCACTGCGAATTCGCAATTGGGACCTCGGAGAGAGTGCGATGAATTTGTCTCCCGTTATATTTATACTAGGTATTCTTGAAAGCTTCTTCTCGAAGTTTTTATAAGGGAACATAAGCGCATCGTACTTTGATTTATTCTATTTTCTGTCACTTGTCACCAATTAATTTTGTCCGTGTCACGAAAAAACTCTATAGCCAAGAGCGGAAGTACTAATATGCACCTCTTCCCACTATTTAGCGCACAAATTACTCGAAGATCTATACCACTCAAAGTATGATCAATCTGTCGTGCTCTTTCCCGGTGTTTAACCCAGTCCCTCCTTGCATCCTTCCTCTCCACTTCCCCTGAGTCTTCGCCATAGGTGACCAATAATTTCCCTCCGCAGTTTTCTATAAGATTCGCGCATTTCTCGGCTCCGGAGAAAAGCTTCATGTCTCGGCCTGCAGTTTAGACCGGCGCGGGAAAATCGTATACCGTCGTTAGATTTTCCGGAGTTCGTTTAGATCCCTTGTTTTGTTTTTTTTTGCTGGCGTGAAGGGAGTAACCTATTTAAAAATTCAAAAACGTCTGCACCGCCTATACGCGCCTTTGTGCAGCTACTCCCTTCTGGGTGTAAAACGGTACCCACGTCCCCAGAATTGTCGCGCTAACACACGGCTTTTTACCTCTCTCTTTCTTCTTTCTTCCTCTCATCTGCTGTTGCTTCCCTTCTATCATGATGGCACCAGCACAATCCTGGTAGTTGTTGAAATTTGCTACCATCAACTGCATGCTTAGTTCATCATTCAGTCCTTCCAGAAACTTCTCCTGCTTAGCTGCATCCGTAGCAACGTCATCTGGGGCATAACGGGCTAGCTTACTAAACTCTTCCACATACTGGCCAACAGTCCTTCCTCCTTGGCGTAAGTTGCGAAACTCACGCTTCTTTATGGCCATAGCTCCTGCTGAAACATGGGCAGTGCGGAAAGCTTGCTGAAACTGATCCCATGTGACAGTGTCAACTGGGTAAGTGGCTGTGAAATTCTCCCACCATGCTGCCGCGGGTCCGTCAAGCTGGTGTGCGGCAAACTTCACTTTCTCACCATCCGTGCATCCTGCAGTGGTCAACTCCCTTCCTATCTTGCGGAGCCAATCGTCTGCTACTATCTCGGTGCTACTGGAAAACACCGGCGGATTCAGCCTAAGGAAACGGGCTAAGTGGTCAACAGGTGGTGGTGGTGGTGGTGGGTTGTTGTTGTTGTTCTGCTGGTTCTGAACTAACATCTGCATCAATTGATTCTGCTGCTGGATCAACTGAGTGAGCTCCGGTGGAAATCCATTGTCACGTCTCGGAGGCATCTGAGGGTTTAGAAAAGACGAGAATTAAGAATAGAGGGGGTCTAAAGGGAAAACACTACCCATATGCACATGAGGCAAAAGCACACAATTCACTTCAATCAATCAAACAAGGGCTTACAAACGGTCTAACTATCGCAAAAGTGCTCGACTATAATGTTTTACATGGGGGAATACTACTACTATCTGGTGGTCATCTAGAAATTTGAACCGGTGGAAGACTCCATGATATCTGCTCCAGCTTCGTCTTCAAAGTCGGGTTCACTTGGATCCGAATCGGTGTCGTCGATGATGATGTAGTTGTCCGGACATGCGACGTACTCGTCTTCCTCCTGGGATGCTAACTTCCTCTTGAGTTCTTCAATCTCCTGCTTAAGATCGTTATTGTGCCTTGCTAGAGCTACGATCTCGTCCATGTAGTCCTTGCGTGTAGACTTCAGTTCTCCTTCTAGCTCGATGATCCTTGCCTTCGCATTCTTCAACTCTATCATATCATTGCACATCTGGTTCTCGTGGCGTCGAATGTGCTGGTTTAACTCCTGGATGAAAGATGCAATGGATCTATCCTTCTTGGTGCTGACTAACTCCCATTGTTCATCTCGGCGTCCGCAAATCTGGTAGATAGTGTCCTTGAGGTCTTCTTGATAAACTTCTCCAATGCGTCCTATGGTGATATGAGCTGCCATGCTCCTTCCAGACTCCAGGTTGGTGCATTGAAAACACTATCTATGGGCTTCGTGATTGGCGCGAATGTCCTTCCCGGAACGTGAGCTTGAATCTTCCAGCGCTCCTCTTCAGGCAGAGTGGCGTTGAAGGTTCCCGTGAAGCTTGGTAATCCAATGTTCAGGTACTTGGTGACTTCCTTCAGGTGAAATCCAAATGGTGTGCCTTCATCCGGTTGAGCGTACTTAATCTTCGCGTGCGTCATCCTAATAGAGTAGAAAAGATGAGGAGTTAGAAAATGAGAAGAGAAGGGTGATCTATGGCTTTAACTTAGTGGTCGTGTCCTACAGTCAGCGTGTGCTCTGATACCATCTCTGTAGCGACCTGACCCGAATGGATCACGTCTACTGTGCTACGGTGTCATCCCTGGATCAGTAATGCTGACACCACACAGTACATCGAGGTTTTATAGCAGAGTTGCAATCACACACTTATTACATCGATGGCTAAAAAGAACTTATTACAATAAATATGACTTAAGGCCATATTTTAAAGATAACAGCGGAAGACTTGGAAGATAAATGGGTCCATCAACTCCAGCGGCATCACTGAGTATAGAACCACGACCTAAACGCACCTCAATCGTCGTCTGAAAAGTCTGCAACATTAACGTTGCAGCCCGAAAACGGGTCAGCACATGGAATATGCTGGCAAAGTAACACATAGAGAGTAATGGAATGAAACAGCTATACATATGCATATATGGCTGGTGGAAAGCTCTATGGTTACAGTTTTGCGTAAAGCCAATTTTTCCCTACTGCAAAGGAATAAATTTTATTTACTATCATGGTGGTTGTGAAACATTGAGAATGGTTGACAGCATTCTCAATCCCAATTAAAAAAATAATTAAAACCCAACAACATTAATTAGAAGTAACATGTTGAGATTCACAATGATATTCAAGTACTAGATACTCAAGTTGTCCATAACCGGGGACACGGCTAATCATGATTAGTTTGTACACTCTGCAGAGGTTTGCGCACTTTTCCCCATGACTCGATCGCCTCCGTTGTTTCTCGCACTACATGGTGTTTGAGAAACGGATGACCGAGACACAGTCTTTCAGAAGCACTAGCACCTTACATGTGGGGTAGACCGTACCACAACACCCTACATCTGCTAGTCCACCCCGTAAGAGTTCGCACAACTTAGTCAACTATGCCAGAGCCCATAGTAGCATGTGGCTGCACACGGAAGTTTCTAGCATGAAAGATCTTATGATCCCTTTGAGCCTGGGTGGCGGTCCAAAAAAAATAGGCAAGTCCTGATAGACATCAGGTGCCTCAATCCACCCAGATGTGTGTTTAAGTTGCCACCTTAGATAAACCATTAAAATTATCAACTCACATCTGTCATGGATATCACTCACCCAATCCACGTCTACTAGCATAGCATGGCATAATAAGCAAACGTAGAAGTAACTCCCAAAGGTTTCATAGATAATACAGGTAATAGGTACTACCTCATCTACTTCCCATCCCACAATTTAATTAGATCCTAATCATGCAATGTGAGAGGATTGATCTAATGCAATAAAACATGGGTTGTAGAAAAGGTATGATCAAAGTGTTACTTGCCTTGCTGATGATCCGCGAGTCCTAGGGTTTCGAAGTAACAAGCAGCGCAATCCGGGTAATCTATCGCAGACAAAACAACAAGCATACAATAAGTACTCATCTAATGCACAGGTAAAACTCGAACAAGAGAACGAACCAGAAAGTTCAACTTAAGAACTCCGGTTGCAAAGAAAGAACGACAAACAACAAACGGCGGAAGAAAACAACTCGGTTCTAGCAAGTTGAATCTAGGTCAAATTTTACTGCAAAAAGCTTGTTCAAGTTGATTAGACGGAACGGCGGTTTCGAGAAACTCCAGGCGCTTGAATCACCTGATTCCGATAAACGAGCGAGAAGATAAACTAGAACGAAGATCGGATCTGAGATCGCGATCGCGGAATAAATCCGACGAGAAGAAAAAGAAGAACGGTTAAACGAACGGACGTTCGTTAACCTAGAAGAATCCGGTGATCACGTTCGTTAGGACGAACGGTCCGGCGAACGGTCCAAAGGCAACTAAATCGGAAAAGAAAACGAATCCGATCTAGGGACGTCTCGCGCAAGAGTGCCCCAGCGCTACATCTATTCTTTTTCTCGGATCTCGTTTTCTTCTAATCGTTCCGATTCTTTTCTTCTCTAAACCGTTCCGGTTTTCTAGATCGGTTTTTCGTTCGGTTTTTCTTCTCCGAAACCCTAGATCGGATTCGTTTTCTTCTCCGATTTAGTTGCCTTTGGACCGTTCGCCGGACCGTTCGTCCTAACGAACGTGATCACCGGATTCTTCTAGGTTAACGACGTCCGTTCGTTTAATCGTTCTTCATTTTCTTTCTGTCGGATTTATTCCGCGATCGCGATCTCAGATCCGATCTTCTTTCTAGTCTGTCTTCTCGCTCGTTTATCGGAATCAGGTGATTCAAGCGCCTGGAGTTTCGTTTTGAAACCGCCGTTTCGTCTAATCAACTTAAACAAGTTTTTGCCCCGGTAAAATTTGACCTAGTTTCAACTTGCTAGAACCGAGTTGTTTTCTTTCGCCGTTTGTTTTCCGTTTCTTTGTTCGGTTCATTCTTTCTTTGCAACCGGAGTTCTTAAGTTGAACTTTCTGGTTCGTTCTCTTGTTTGAGTTTTACCTGTGCATTAGATGAGTACTTATTGTATGCTTGTTGTTTGTCTGCGATAGATTACCCGGATTGCGCCGCTTGTTACTTCGAAACCCTAGGACTCGCGGATCATCAGCAAGGCAAGTAACACTTTGATCATACCTTTTCTACAACCCATGTTTTATTGCATTAGATCAATCCTCTCACATTGCATGATTAGGATCTAATTAAATTGTGGGATGGGAAGTAGATGAGGTAGTACCTATTACCTGTATTATTATGAAACCTTTGGGAGTTACTTCTACGTTTGCTTATTATGCCATGCTATGCTAGTAGACGTGGATTGGGTGAGTGATATCCATGACAGATGTGAGTTGATAATTTTAATGGTTTATCTAAGGTGGCAACTTAAACACACATCTGGGTGGATTGAGGCACCTGATGTCTATCAGGACTTGCCTGTTTTTTTTGGACCGCCACCCAGGCTCAAAGGGATCATAAGCTAATTCATGCTAGAAACTTCCGTGTGCAGCCACATGCTACTATGGGCTCTGGCATAGTTGACTAAGTTGTGCGAACTCTTACGGGGTGGACTAGCAGATGTAGGGGATGTAGGTGTACCGGTCTACCCCACATGTAAGGTGCTAGTGCTTCTGAAAGACTATGTCTCGGTCATCCGTCTTCTCAAACACCATGTAGTGCGAGAAACCAAACGGAGGCGATCGAGTCTTGTGGGGAAAAGTGCGCAAACCTCTGCAGAGTAACAAACTAATCATGATTAGCCGTGTCCCCGGTTATGGACAACTTGAGTATCTAGTACCTGAATATCATTGTGAATCTCAACATGTTACTTCTAATTAATGTTATTGGGTTTTAATTACTTTTAATTGGGATTGAGAATGCTGTCAACCATTCTCAATGTTTCACAACCACCATGATAGTAAATAAAATTTATTCCTTTGCAGTAGGGAAAAATTGGCTTTACGCAAAACTGTAACCATAGAGCTTTCCACCAGCCATATATGCATATAGTATAGCTGTTTCATTCCATTACTCTCTATGTGTTACTTTGCCAGCATATTCCATGTGCTGACCCGTTTTCGGGCTGCAACGTTAATGTTGCAGACTTTTCAGACGACGATTGAGGTGCGTTTTTAGGTCGGTTCTATACTCAGTGATGCCGCTGGAGTTGATGGACCCATTTATCTTCCAAGTCTTCCGCTGTTATCTTTAAAATATGGCCTTAAGTCATATTTATTGTAATAAGTTCTTTTTCAGCCATCGATGTAATAAGTGTGTGATTGCAACTCTGCTATAAAACCTCGATGTACTGTGTGGTGTCAGCATTACTGATCCAGGGATGACACCGTAGCACAGTAGACGTGATCCATTCGGGTCAGGTCGCTACAAAATCTTTCAAGACGAGGAGAGCTTTCATTCGGCTGGCCGAGAAAATGGCCCATCAGTAATGAGAAATGGGTTATACATTTTTAAAACACATCAAACTGGCAATTAGTTTCAAATATCTTTTTTTTCATTTTAATATTTTAAATTACATTAATTTTTATGCGTGGAGAATTTGTTGGATTTTATATTGATATACATTTATTTTTAAAATCAGTTTGAATGTGAGTCGAAATTTCGGGATTAAAAACAGTTCGGACCGCACCGAAATATGCAAAATTTCGTATAATTTTTTAACCGTTGCCACAATATGGGCTGTAATGCTAACAAAAAGAATATGGGCTCCAAAAAAACCTTAAGAATTAGCAAATGGGCTGTAAATTATTAGAAATAATGGCAGATGGGTTGTATGCTGTTTTCCACAGATTTGAGGCTTTCCTAAAAAAAGGTTGACGCACAAGCACTGACTGTTGGATGTCCATCCAATGGCCGTCGTGCTTCTTCAATCTCTGCTCTTCCTGCTCCAGCCGCTCAAACAAGCGCCGGCGGGAGTGCCTGCTCCCTCCTCCTCGCGGCCGGTTGTGCTGTCGCGCAGGCCTCACCGCCCGACCGTACTCCCATCGCTGGCCTAGCCATCCCTCTACTCACCCACACCTGCTGTTATTCTCCGGTGACGGCAGATGAACCAGTAAACCCTCGTATAGTCGTACTCCCCTCCGCGTGGGAAACAACTGCCGAGTCTTCCCTGCCTCCATGTCGTCCCCTTCCTAGGCCTCGCCGTCGTCCACCGCCCTGGTGCTCTCGGCGCGGCGTGGTAAACGTGGTCAAGGAACGACTTCCATCGGACGTGAACTATACGTGGAGAGGCTGACAGCTGGGTCAACGGCCGTAGCAAGGAAGTGCCTCCTTATTACGCGGAAAATAATGATTCCTCCTCCTGATAGCTGGGACCCACCGGACGGGCCACTGTATTTCGCAAAAAAATGTTTCCCCCTGACTGCTGGGACCCACAAGCTACATCTTCGCATGCAAGGAAGTGCGTCCGGGTAAAAAAACCGATTCGCTCCCTTACTGCTGGGACCCACCAGCTACATCTTCGCAGGCAAGGAAGTGCCTGACAGTCGGGACCCACCTGGTGGAAGCGTATGTAGCGTTGTCATTCTGGTCGCGAACGTGTACGTACATACTGGTCGATGTAGAGGCGCGCACGTGTCGTAGTAGAGGCGCGCACGTGTCGTAGTAGAGGCGCGCACGTAGCATGTACACGTACGTACAGCGGCCAGGGTGCAAGAAAGAAAATACGGCCACGTATGTGTACATACGGGCGGGGTCTCGAACGCCTACTCGCGCATACGTACGGCCAGGGCTCGTGTACATGGCTAGGTCGGAACGGAGAAACAACATCGTCGTCGTGTTCATGGGGAGGCAACGGAATGTGTCGTGTTCATGGGGAGGCAACGGAATGTTTCCTGTTCATTGGGATGGCTTGGACGGAACAAGTGATGGAAACGAGGCCTGGCATACCGCAGAACGGAGGAAACGACCTTGTGTTCGACCGGCCATGTTCGAAACAGGATCCTGTTCATCGGGAGGGGTCTGGCGTACCGCAAAACAGAGGAAATGGACCTCCTACGGTCGAAATGGGGGTCCTGTTGATCGGGAGGGGTGTGGCGTACCGCAAAACGGAGGAAACGGACTTGTGTTGGAGCGCTACGGTCGAAATGGGGGTCCTGTTCATCGGGAGGGGTGTGGCGTACCGCAAAACGGACGAAACGGACTTGTGTTGTAGCGCTACGGTCGAAACAGGGGTCCTGTTCATCGGGAGGGGTGTGGCGTACCGCAAAACGGGACTCCACGGGATACTGTTCATCTCCACCGTCGACCCCCTCCAGCATCCACGAGCTACTGTTCATCCACCGTCGACCTCCTCCAGCCTCCACCTGCGACTGTTCATCCACGGGCTCCTGTTCATCCAGCCTCCACCGCGCGCTACTCCACCGGCTACTGTTCAACCAGCCCTCTCCACGGGCTCCTATTCAACCACCCCTCCACGGGATACTGTTCATCATGCCCTCCACCGTCTACTGTTCATCCTGCCCTCCACGGGGTGGTCCTGTTCATCCAGCCCTCCACGGGGTCCTGTTCATCCAGCCCCAACCGGCTCGATCGATCGGGGTCCTGTTCATCCAGAGGCAACACCACGGGGTCCTGTTCATCCACCCCCACCGGGAACTGTTCATCCAACCCCCCCCGCAACACTCATTGTTCATCCAGAGGCAGCATCGATCGGCTTCAGTTAGCAGCAGTAGCGAAGGAATCGCTCGATCGGGTTCAGTTAACAGCCATCGATCGATCGCTCGGGTTCAGTAACGCGTAGCGTGCAGTGCAATCGCTCGGGTTCAGTTAGAGCCCAACGCCTCGCTCGGGTTCAGTTAGAGCCAACGCCTCGCACACACGCGCGTATGTGTACGAGAGAAGCGCGCATTGCTCGGCCCCCGACCTCCCACCATAACTGGGAACTCCCCGAAATTTTCCTCGCCCTCGCTTCTACCACGGTTTTTTCCGTCATGGACAACCCAAAGAATGTCATGCAGCTGCGTCTCCGGCCCGCCCAGGACGAAAAGCCCATTTTCTGTCATGATTTTTTGTCATAGAAGTAGGAGCCCACCACATCTATGATGATACCAGGTTTTGTCACAATTATCTTCATAGAAGTGTCATATGTATGACAGAAAAAATTTCGCTCAGCCCAAAATGTCACGGATGTGTCTTTTTTTAGTGTTATGTGTTGCAGCAAGGCTACTTTTAGTAGTACGAAGCTTTATTCTATCTCAAGCCAGTCTATCTACCATTCAGATTAGTTGCCTATGAATAAATACAGTCATATTCAGTACCAATAACTATGCACAGGTACAATCCTAAATGTCTCCCTCTCTCATGTTAATTTAGTACGGCTTTTTCTAAAATTATTTTCTAGAATAGCATATGGCATATTCAAGTTTTTTTCCAGATGTGTTGTTCCCTGGCAATTTATTCTGCTATGATTGTTATGGGGTCGATCTAATACTGGAGTGATTCAATTATGTGATTTATATTGTTTGTTCTTTCCCTGCTGCACGCTAAAAATGGATTATGGTGAGCAATGCAAGCTAATTCCTATTTCGATGCATTAACACCGCAAAAAGCTCTCAAATTAGCATGAAGTCTCTTTGTTTCTTGCTCTGATGCACTTCTAATAGATAACCAAATTATTTTATCTTGAATTATTATGAGTTCCTGTTTATGTCAGAGATGCATTCTAATTACACAAACATGGAGATACTCTTCAATATGACTTTTTAAAATTTCAATATCATTCCACCAAAGGTTCAAATAAACCTACGTTTATATTATTTCGATGGTTTCATCATGTCGTGCTTCATAAACCCTCCTTCTATATGATGCTACAAATTCCCGTAGCAAATCACGGGGTGTCATCTAGTATAAATGATATTGCAGTACATGTCGTCTGAGTGCTTCGCGAGCGAGAGTACCCTCTGCGTCGCCCATTTCCCGGTGGCGTGTCACGGGGCCTCTCGGGGACTCTTAGCGCCACCTGATCCACCCAGACGGCGTGCATTGCTACTCCCGCCGGAGTTGTTGGGTTTCCCAAAGAGGAAGGGTGATGTAGATAGTAGCAAAGTTTCCCCTCGGTTAAAAACCAAGGTTTATCGAACTAGTAGAGCTTCTAGACTACCAAGATAAGCAGCATCTCCACACAAACAAAATAAAATACTTGCACCCAACATGACAAGAGAGTTGTCATTCCCCTTGTACCGCCAGTTACAAGGTTAAAAACAAGTAGATAGATAGTGATAAAGTGATACGATAAATAAACTAAAAGAGCCATTTTAGTAGCAGAAAGTATTTATGAAGAATGGACCCGGGGGGCATAGGTTCACTAGAGGTATCTCCTCGAAAGCAACAAATGGCAGGTGGATAAATTATTGTTGGACAACTGACAGAAAAGTAGTATTTATAACTATGATCATTCATGGCATAGGGTCAGTTCTTTTGGCAGCTTAAAAAATAAGCTGCCTCCACCCACAGCCTATCTTATAAACCACCCTTCTTATTCATTGTGGCTTCTAAACTAGCTATGGGATAACTAATGTAGAAGTCTCAACAAATTTAGGGAGCAGCTTGTTTTTTAAGCTGGGAGAGGCAGCTTATTTTTTTAAGCCGCCCAAAAGAACTGGCCCTATAGACATTCATCCGCGATAAATAGAGTGTTATCCAACTGCATCTATGATACGGGGCTAACACAGTGTAGGCCAATCTTTCACGATTGGAGTGGATTCCCTCGAAGAACACAAAGAACACGGGGAAGAACTGGGAGAAATCATAAGAGGAAACACTCAAGAACAAGTCCAATCACGCATCCACTAGACAATCAAACACACAAGATCCACAAGGTACATGAACAACAAAGGGAAAGATACAAGGTAAAGTTCATCTCCGTGAGGGGGTCTTGATGGTATCCTAGACGGATCTTCCCATGAGGGGTCTTGATGATATATCCCGTAGGATCTTCTCACATGGAGGTCTTGAACTCCATGGGAGTGGTGGTATCTCTCTCTCTCTCAAGAGTAGAGGAAGGTAGGAGCAAAGCTCACATACAAATGAGCTATCACTTTGCTAACCCTAGAAAGGAGGTGGAGGTGGTCTATTTATAGTCTAAGCCACGAAGGGGTAAGTGGGAGAGGGATACAAGGCCAAAGGCCCAGCTGCACACAGGCAGTGTCGGACGTCTGGTCGGGGTTGGACGTCCGGTCACTCGCGGGTCTGGTCGTCTAGAGAAGGCCGGACTTCCGACGTTTCGGCTCGGTTGAGATGGCGCCGGATTTCCGGACGATGTCGGTCGTCCGGTGGCTGATACTTGTCGGACGCCCGGTGGTCGTCGGTCGTCCGGCCGCTGTAGCGTCTTCGTCTGGCTGGGTGGAAGGTGTGTCGGACGTCCGGTGGATGCCGGTCGTCCGGGCGCTGTAGAGTGTCGGACGTCAGGTGGCACGTCGGTCGTTCGGCCGCCGTAGACTCCGCAACTCCGTCTTCTTCCATCTTCGCTTCCACGCTTCCCTCGTGGATGGTGTAGTTGTACACTTGCTCTCTCACTCCTCCTCGACATCCGTAGCATTCCAACAATACCTATGCATGCACACGAGTGGAGTATCAAGTAGTATACCATCCTCGAAGGGGTCAAGTGAACACGTGTAAAGGAGATGATTCACCTTTATGTATGTGAAGTAGAGGTTGCGTGTGTCACTTGCCATACGGACTCTTGACATGGTGATGTCCATAGGATGCTCCGCATCATCTCCCCCCCTTGGGAAAGATCTGACCTCAGATCGAAAACCAAATCACCATGGGAAAGAGATGGCTTCGTCGTGTAGAGGTGGACGTTCACCAAGTACTCATCATCTTCAAGCTCGCAATGGGCACTCTCCAATGTCGCACCGTCTAGTGATTCCTTCAAAAGGAGCAAGGATAACAAACACTTGCAAAACAAATGTGGTTAATGTTAGTGCAAAATCAAGCATTCAAGTGGTGATTCACCCAACAAGTGTCGTCATCAAGCATATCATAAGGTGTGACAAAGGATTGTGACATGGCATGTAAGCACATAAATTGAGCGAAATCAAGGTCATCATGGAAACAATCATGTAAATGTGAGGTAGTGATGCAAATATGTGTGATAAGAGAATAAGCATCTACCTCAAGTTCATAGCAAGCATTCACAAATTGCTCAATCAAAGGTCTATGGAAGGCATAAGAATCATTCACGACACCAAATAAAGTGAAGTGTCTAAACACATGGGACAAGTGCAAGACAGTCCAAGCATAATGTGCATAGGGTGTAGTGAATATAGTGTGACATTCAACACAATAGAAAGAGCAATTGTTCATCATGTGTGAGGCAATTAAGGCAAGCGTGTAGCAATCAATGGACATGGCACATGTGAAGAAATGACATTGTTGCAACCAAGCATAAGATAGGAGCAAGTAATCCAAGAATTGGATGCAACACACAAGGTATAAATGTCATGAGGCATAGAAATGTGCAAATGACAAGTTGAAGCAAGATCTCTAACATGTGCACAATCAAATGGTCCAAGATGACCAATAAGTCTGATGGTGCAAGCAACACAAGTAGTATGATCCACAATATTCATGCTCATGGTATTGGGATTCTCAAAAGAGAAGGATATCACCTTGAAAGCATGTCCTTGTGCGTCCATCACAATGTCGAAGTACAAGCAAGTGTAATGTAGAATCATCGTGGTAGAAGGTGGTTCGCTCTCAAGAGCTCGAATGGTCAACTCATGTGAAGTGGAAGTTGACACGAAGTCCAAGTATCCTACACATGCACAAAACAAAACAAAGAAAGTATACGCATGGTAGATAAACACATCATCAATCGTGATGGTTCTCTTCTCTTGCACATAACCATTAGAAGCACAAGTGCATGAATAATATGATGCAACAATGGCTATATTCATGGCACTAGGTGTATGGTGCAAAGAGGTAAGACAAGCATGCTTCACAAGGAATATGTCAAAGTCTCCAAATATATTCGAGAATGCTATGGGGGCAATCTCATTAGCAAGACTAAAATCATTGTTGCACTCAATACATGTCAGATCATCTAGCATGGGAGAGGCAATACATGGAGATATATGACAAGAAGCAATAACAATCATGTGCAAAACATGTAGATGGTTGTCATCAACCGCATGAAATGAGCAAGTATGAATCATTGGTGATGCAACACGAGCAAGCATAGAGATCAAGTCGTGCAAGCTAGTAGTGCGAAGATGAAACACACTAGAGGAAATCATGGCAATCATGTCATGGGAGCAAATAATAGACATAGACAATGCACATGACATATCGCAAGCACGAGTACAAAGCAAGATCATAGTATCATCATAGGAATGGGTCATAAATGGAACATGGCAATAACAAGCTATATCTCCACCAAGCTTGCAGATACACATACAAGTACTAGAACCAATCATCATGTGTAATGCAAAGCATGGGTCACAAATGCATGGCAAATGCATAGTAATGAGCATATCATGCAAAGTGAACATGGCAAGATGGGCATAGAATATGTAATGGACAATAACCCATAACCACGTGAGGGCCATGTAGAATGAATGCGCGAAGCCTTTGCGTGAAGAGAGCAGTGGGAATGACAATCCACGGGATCCCAAGTCATCATTGCTCTCTAGAGCTCGTTTTGTCAACTCATGGGATTGTGAGGTTGACAAGTATTCATGGGAACCTACGCAAAAGAGACACAAACCAAA
Source organism: Triticum urartu (assembly GCF_003073215.2). Classification (NCBI taxonomy): domain Eukaryota; kingdom Viridiplantae; phylum Streptophyta; class Magnoliopsida; order Poales; family Poaceae; genus Triticum; species Triticum urartu. The sequence continues at coordinate 303,512,795 of NC_053024.1, read as the reverse complement.
AAAATTGTGTGTGTGGTAAATGTACACATCATCCATCATGACGTGTATGTGCATGTGTGAGTTAGCACAAGATAAGCATCGCTCAAAGAAATTTGATGCATGGTATAAGAACATGTTATCCACCATGAAAGAATAGTTATTGTGTATGACACGATGGGGATACAAATTGAGCATACAAATATATGGCACATCAAGATCATGTTTATTCATGGGGAGCATATGGTGCACACAAGTATTGGGATCATGCAATGAATGGGATGGATCAAAATCTCCTAAAATGTATGAGGAAACTATGGGGGTCTCCTCATAAGCAATATCGGAAACATCATATGGAGAAAATGGAAAACATCCAAAACAATGCATATCCGAAGCTAGGTGGTCATGGCATCATGGCATGGCATATGAGATAAATGATGCTGTAGGATCGAAAGTATGTCTAGAGGGGGGGGGGGTGATTAGACTACTTGACCAAATAAAAATCTAGCCTAACCCAATTTAAAGTCTTGGCAGATTTTAGCAACTTAGCACAAAACAAGTAATCAACCTACACATGCAATTCTAAGAGTATATCAGCAGAATGTAAAACAATTGCATATGAAGGTAAAGGGAGGAGTTTGGAGGGAGCAAACGCAATGTAGACACGGAGATTTTTGGCGTGGTTCCGATAGGTGGTGCTATCGTACATCCACGTTGATGGAGACTTCAACCCACGAAGGGTAACGGTTGCGCGAGTCCACGGAGGGCTCCACTCACGAAGGGTCCACGAAGAAGCAACCTTGTCTATCCCACCATGGCCATCACCCACGAAGGACTTGCCTCACTAGGGTAGATCCTCACGAAGTAGGCGATCTCCTTGCCCGTACAAACTCCTTGGTTCAACTCCACAATCTTGACGGAGGCTCCCAAGTGACACCTAACCAATCTAGGAGACACCACTCTCCAAAAGGTAATAGATGGTGTGTTGATGATGAACTCCTTACTCTTGTGCTTCAAATGATAGTCTCCCCAACACTCAACTCTCTCTCATAGGATTGGATTTGGTAGAAAGATGATTTGGGTGGAAAGCAACTTGGGGAATGCTAGAGATCAAGATTTATGTGGTTGGAATGGAATATCTTGACCTCAACACAAGTGTAGGTGGTTCTCTCTTAGAAAATGTATGTTTGAAGCGTAGGCATGTTCTGATGGCTCTCTCCATGAATGAAGAGTGGGTGGAGGGGTATATATAGCCTCCACACAAAATCTAACCGTTACACACAAATCACCAAACTCGGTGGGACCGAATTATAAAACTCGGTCAGACTGACTTAGTTCATAATGTGAACGTTAGGATTTTCGGTGGGACCGACATGTCCACTCAGTGGGACCGATTTCATTAGGGTTAGGGCATAACGTAATCTCGGTGAGACCGATTACACAAACTCGGTGGGACCGATTTTGCTAATAGACAAACAGAGAGTTGGTCAGGCAAACTCGGTGGGACCGATTCGCTCATCTCGGTTAGACCAAAACGTTATGAAGGGGAAACAGAGAGTTTGCATTGCAATCTCGGTGGGACCGACGCTCATCTCGGTTGGACCGAAACGTTATGAAGGGAAATAGAGAGTTTGCAACCCCATCTCGGTGAGACCGAGATCCCTATCGGTGAGACCGAATTGACTAGGGTTTGTGGCAGTGGCTATGTCAAGTGAACTCGATGGCCCCGGATAGAAGATTTTGGTGGGGCCAAGTTTGACTTTTGGTTTGGGACATATGTGGATATGAGAAAGTAGTTGAGGGTTTTTGGAGAATATCACTAAGCATTTTGAGCAAGTAACTCATTAAGCAACACCTCACCCCCTTTTAATAATATTGGCTTTTCCTATGGACTCAATGCGATCTTGGATCACTAAAAGTAAAATGTGGAGTCTTGTGCTTTGAGCTTGAGCCAATCTTTTGTCCTTAGCATTTTGAGGGGTCCACTTTCTAATCCATGCCATGCCAATCACTGAGCTTTCCTGAAATATTTATCTTAAAATGGCATTAGCTCAGTGAGCTATATTTTGTTAGGAATTACCAAAACCACCCAGGGATAGTTGCACCTTCAATCTCCCCCTTTTTGGTAATTGATGACAACATATAGATCAAAGCTTCGACAAATGATCATAAGATTGAAAAACATCGTCGCTTTGAGAAGTATGTGATGAGCAAGAGCTCCCCCTAAATTTGTGCATTATTTAAGATTTGCTTTTGAATGCAAATGCACAATCGATTAGGATCATGGGTTACTCTTCCCTGTCATATACATCTTGGTGGAGCGCTCAAAATGATAGAAATTAAAAGCATGCACTCATCACCAAGCAAGTGAATGATCATATATGAGATATAAAATATAGTATCATCCAAACAAGCATTAAGGTAGCAAATGATCAACCACATGATCACATAAGTATCTCACAAGGACATAAAGTATCTCACACAAAGACATAAAGTTCAACCAAAAGCAGGAGAGATAAAAAGCAAGACACTCTATCTCGAAGCCTATGATCTATACATATTTCTCCCCCTTTGGCAACAAGTTACCAAAAAGTTTGAAAATGCATAGTGCTATGTGTCTCTCAGGCTTGGTCTTCGGGAGGTGGTGTAGAGAGAACTCCAAGGACGAAGGCATTTGTCGATGTAGTTGGAGCTGGTGGAGTGGGTGCTGGAGGTGGCACTGGAGCTGTAGCTGCTGGTGCTGACACTGTAGCTCTAGCATCTGAATCTGGAACTGCAGCATACCTCGGACCTCGTGGCACTCGCTGAAATGCATCCGTAGTTGCCTTGCCTCTCCTCTCTTCTGCTTCCTCTGAAGCTGCTCAACTACAGTCTGGATCTCAGTTACCTTGAGACCAAGATCATATAATTTTGTCTCAACAATCCTCTCCAGGCTCTCCCGATTCTGAGTCAGGGTGGCCAAGCCCTTCTCAATCCTCAGTGTAGCTTGAATCAGATAGCCTAATTGATCTTGGTTGCTCTTTAGGAAAACTTGAGATGCTTCTTCAACACTTGGCATCTTGATAGCTTTCTCTTCCTTTGCTTTGGCTCTCTTCTCTTGGACTTGAGCTGATGATGGTTCCTCCTCATTCATCACGACTGTGTTGTCTTCAAATTCAGGCTATAAGGGTAGATGCTCCTTGTCCAGCAAATAAATTCATGTGCCCATCTTGGAGTTGATGAGCTCCTGAATATGTGGAGCATACCCACAGCTTCTCTTCTGATCAACAGTTGTCCTCTTGATTGTTCCTACAATCAAACTCATAACCTTGAACTTCTGAGGGACATCAAAAAGCTGTAGCAGGTTGATAGAATGCCCTCTAATCATCTTGTGATCTCCTGACTTGGGTAGCAATGTGTGCCTTGAGATCCAGTTGATGGTAGGCAGACCAGACAACAAGAAATGTACGGATCCAAGCTTGTGTGTCTCCAAAGCTTTGTCAGGGATCTCTTTGTACATGTTTTCCATGGAGTTGTGGTCTTTCTTCTTGGTGGCATACACATCCAAGTCATCTTCATGTTCTTCGGGGGCATTGATTAGCTTGGCCCACTCCTCAATTGTGGATTGGTACCTAGTACCCTCAGACATCCATACCATCCTTCCATTTGGATAGAAGTGGGTAGTGGAGTAAAACTGCATGATCATCTCATCATTCCATTTGGTGAGCTTTTGTCCAATAAATTCATCTACTCTACATGCCTTGAAGCTATCATATACTCCTGGGAAGTGATCTTTGTTCTGCTGGATGTATTCCCAATCCACCCATTTCATGTCACATACAATGGGCTTCTTGTCAAGCAAAATTGTCTCATAGAAGTCTTGCTGTTCCTTTGTATGAAACATGTAGTCAACTGCAGTCCTTCTCCTAACAACATAAGGATCAGACTATCTCCACAATCTCAGTCCAGCATCTTTCCTGATGTGCATGTCCTGAGCAACTGGATGCGCATCATTATGGTCAAGAATTTCGGGTTTCAACTTCCTCAAAACAAGTGAATCATGTTCCTCTTCTTCAGCTTGAGGCACTGGGGCCTTGTTCTTCTTTGTTGCAGGAATATTTCTAGTATTCCTCTTGGGTGCAGAAGGCTTCTGAGCAGAAACCTTGGGAGCAGATTTGGGCTTTGATGGAGAAGCCCCTGATTTAATTGCATCTCCCATAAGCTTCTGAGCTTTGGGTGCTGGTGCAGCATCCTCTTCCTCTTCCTCTTCTTCTGGATCTCTCATAATGGAGGATCTACCAAGCACTTTGGCGGTGGTCTTCTTGACCCTTTCCTTCCTCTTCTTTCCTTCTCCAGCAGCCTCTTCAGTTGGCTTGGAGGTTTCAGCAGTTGAGGCTCTAACTTTTAAGGTTGGCACCCTCTTGGCAGGGGCCTTCTTGTGCAAGCCAGGCTTAGTTGATGCAACTGTGCCATATTCCTTTTTCAGCACCTTCTTCTTGGAGCTGACTTCCTCCTCAACAGCCACATAGTCCTCATCTTCAGAATCAGAGGTTTTCTTCTTCCTTGACCTGGTGGCTGCTTTGGGCAAGTTGCTTGGTGTGCTCCTGCTGCCCTCATCAGAAGTGCTAGAGGGACTAGTGCCCTCACTCAATTGCACTTGTTCTTCAGACCTGTTCTGGCTGTCGCTTTGATTAGACATCTTTGCAAACTTACTGACAACAGACCCTGTGAATAGATATAGATGAGGTAGAGTGGATGAGCATCACAAAGTGCAGATTTTTTGCAAAACAGATGAGTTAAAAACTTAGTTTTAGTTCTCCACAGAAAGAATTTCAAAGTTATCGATTTGTAAACTCGGTGATACCGAAGCAGCTTTTGGAACCTAAACTAGTGAACTCGGTCAGACTGAGTCACAATTCGGTGGCACCGAGACTGCTAGGGTTTCATAAAGAATCAAACTCGGTCACACCGATTTGCAGTTTTCGGTCAGACCAGAAGTGCAAGTGCTATGGCCTAAGCCAAATCGGTGAGACCGATTTCTACAATTCGGTCGGTCCAAGATGTGTCCGGTGGAGACCTAACCCTAAATTTTCAAATCCAATCTAATCTAAAGGATGTTTTCAGTGGATAGAGTGTTTGCATACGTGTTCATGATCATGGCAAAGTAATGTGCTACGAATCGGAGTTAAAAGAATAGCACAAAGGATCGAACTCGTACCCTAGTTCGGCGGAGTTCGCTATGGCGGCAACGGAGGGGCAGAATTCCGTTGACGGCGACGAAAACTAGTGGCGGGAGGTCGCTGGCGGCGAGAAGACGATCCGGAGACCCGAGGCGGCAGAGTAGGATACGCGCGGGCTAAGAGGTTTCGAAGAAATTTCCAAAATCTCACCCGTGGGTTTATATATCCCGACCCTGTCGGTGTGACCGAGTGGAACAACTCGGTGGCACCGAGATGCAGAATCGCAAGCGGTTACTGCAACTTGGTGTGACCGAAAAGTTCAAATCGGTTGCACCGAGATTGAAAACCTAGATCAACTTAGTGATCTCGGTGTGACCGAAATGGATGACTCGGTCATACTGAAATGCACAAAGAGGTTTTGGAAGTTTAAGTCTATGACGAATCGGGGACTCCAAGTGCTCCTCACACAGAGTGGTTCGAATCTGACTTGATCAAACTTTGTGATGTAGCATGAATAGAGTTTGAGATGAGAAAAGCATAGATTTAGAGGGAGTTCTTAGGCATTCTTGTCCATCCATTTGGCAAAAGATAAAAAGCCAAACAATCAAAGCAACAAATGGATGTCCTCGAATGAGTAAAATATGCATCCAACATGCTCACACAATAAAATGGCAAATGAAATATGTGACAAATCATGCACAATCACTCTAGCATCTATCAAGCAATTTGGCGATGACTAGGTCATCTATATATGAGTATATTGACTTAGGAGTCAAATGAGAACATTTGAGCGTAGGTCATACTCATCGTTTAAGCACAAGTGGGGTTTCCACTTTTACATAAAGCATTGTTGTGATCACATCATTAGAGTTGCTTTAGCTCAACTGATTAGAGTAAAGCTCCCCCTAGATGTGATATCCCCCCTAAGAGGGATGAACTAACCTTGGGTTTTGTCGATGATGACTTCATGTAGGTGTTGAAGATGTAGATGCTCAATGTTGATGTAGATCATTCGGAGCAATTCTTTGGAGTGAGTTGCACTTTCAATACCTACACGGGTTAGTCCCACAAGGAACAAACAAGGATGTCCATAGACATAGAGTGATATTCACATGAGATGATGTCCATGAATGCATTAAGTTACTGTGTCCCTTGTCTTACCAACAAGAGGGTTTGTGACTCCTTGAACTAGTGCAATATATGGAAGTTGTTTGCACTTGTCCTTGCCAAGATGATAAGAGTGAAGTATGTTGGTGGAGTCACCCTCAAGAACTCTCTAGTTCTTCTTCTTAGGGATCCACACCATCTTGATGGAATCCTTGGAGTTGTAGTAGTACTTGATGAAGTGAAACTTGATGTAGTCTTGGGAACCCACTTGACCAAGGCCTTAGGTGCTTCTTCAAATGCATCAATCTCCTCTTGAAGCTTGTCCTTGCCTTTTAGCTTGTGGTCTTGTGGTGGAAGATCATATTGAGCTTGTGTTCCTTGGAAAGAAGTAGGATCATACTTGTCTTGTTGAGGAACAAAATTCGTCTTGGGGTATTGATCTTATTCCTACTCAACTCCATTGGCATTAAACTTTCGTTCAAAACCAACACCTTGATTCTTCCGGTGTCTTCCTTGCTTGCGTACAATTTCCTCAAATTGCTTGCTTCCGACAAGACTCTTGTAAACACCTTTCTCTATAATTCCCTTCAATAAGCTATTTTATTGCTCAAGTGTAACTTGGCTAAGAGAATCATTAGTGGAATCAAGAGAACTACTAGAAGCAACAACATTGGATTTAGCATAATTGTTGTTACTACTAGAGGAAGAATCTTTCTTGTTCTTGTTGCTAGATTTAACTTGTGGCATGTAAGTAGACAAGAGTAAACGCTTGGCAATGTAAGAAGAACTTTTCTTACGAAGATCATCATTGATTGCCTTTAAGAACTCATGCTCTTGCTCAAGGTTGAGCTTTTCAAAGCGTAGCTTCTCATGAGTCTTTAAAAGTTCTCGATGATCTTCCAAGGTAGTTTCATGAGCTAACTTAAGAGTGTTTAGCTCTTTAGTTAGACGCTCAATCTCCTTCTTGTCATTGTCATTCGTTTTGTCTTGATTAGCATGATTAATAGCAAGTTCATCATAGTTTTCATAACTAGAGTTGTCAACAAGTAAATCATCATCACCTAGCAAATCATCTTCATCACTATTGAAATCAACATACTCGGGGTGTGATACCTTTGGACCTTTAGCCATGAAGCATCTTCCAATTCCTTCATTTGGTGACTCAAATATGTCGTAGGAGTTGGTTGACACAAGTGCTAGACCGGCAACACCTTCATCTTGAGTATATTCGGAGTCGAAGTGATAACTTCTCTCGGAGTGATCGTCAGAGTCGAAGCCGGATACCCATTCATCAACATGAGCTTGATGTCTTCGTTTTGTGTAGATCTTTGATGACTTGTCCTTCCTTTCCGAATCCTTGATTCTTCGTGATGTTCTTTGTTCATAATGGTCATCTCTACTCCTTCTCTCTCTTGGTGGTGATTCTTCTCTTCTACTTCTTCTTTTGGGAGAATCTTCTCTTCTTTTGTAGCGAGCCGTACACTCATTGGAATAGTGTCCGAGTCTTCCACAGTTGTAGCAATTGCACTCACGACTAGAAGATCTTTTGTCATTGTAGGACCTTGACTTGGAACTTCTTTCCTTGCTTCTACTCTTGTAAAACTTGTTCAAGTTCTTCACCATTAGGCTCAATTCTTCATTGAAGGTTTGCTTCTCACTTGATGATGTGGGAGCATCACATGAGGCTTTGTAAGCACCACTTGACTTGTTGTGAAGCTCTTCCTTATCCTTGAGTGACATCTCATGAGCAACAATTCTTCCAATGACTTCCCTTGGCTTGAGATCTTTGTAATTGGGCATCATTTGGATCAATGTGCACACGGTATCATATTTTCCATCCAAGGCTCTTAGGATCTTCTTGATAATGAATCTACCGGTCATATCTTCACTTCCAAATCTGGCAATCTCATTTGTGATGAGAGCAAGCCTAGAGTACATTTCAGCAACACCTTCACCATCCTTCATTTTGAACTTGTCAAGTTGACTTTGAAGCACATCCAATTTGGATTCCTTGACGGAGTCGGTACCTTCGTGCATATCAATCAAAGTATCCCAAATTTCCTTTGCATTCTCAAGACGGCTGATTTTGTTGAATTCTTCGGGGCACAATCCGTTGAAGAGAATATCACAAGCTTGAGCATTGTATTGCAACATCTTCAAATCTTCCGCGGTAGCTTCACGGTTCGGTTCTCTCCCATCAAAGAATTCACCTTGCATGCCAATACACATAATAGCCCAAACGGCGGGGTTATGTCCAAGAGTATGCATTTTCATCTTATGCTTCCAACTAGCAAAATTAGTACCATCAAAGTAAGGACCTCTACGGTGGTAATTTCCCTCACTAGACGCCATACTCTCTTAGGTTGTGAAACCAAGGCTATGATCACCAAAAGCTATGGAAATCAAAGCAAATTGAGACCAAAGCTCTGATACCACTTGTAGGATCGAAAGTATGTCTAGAGGGGGTTGATTAGACTACTTAACCAAATAAAAATCTAGCCTTTTCCCAATTTTAAGTCTTGGAAGATTTTAGCAACTTAGCACAAAACAAGTAATCAACCTACACATGCAATTCTAAGAGTATAGCAGCGGAATGTAAAACAATTGCATATGAAGGTAAAGGGAGGAGTTTGGAGGGAGAAAACACAATGTAGACATGGAGATTTTTGGCGTGGTTCCGATAGGTGGTGCTATCGTACATCCACATTGATGGAGACTTCAACCCACGAAGGGTAACGGTTGCGCGAGTCCACGGAGGGCTCCACCCACAAAGGGTGCACGAAGAAGCAACCTTGTCTATCCCACCATGGCCACCGCCCATGAAGGACTTGCCTCACTAAGGTAGATCTTCACGAAGTAGGCGATCTCCTTGCCCGTACAAACTCCTTGGTTCAACTCCACAATCTTGACGGAGGCTCCCAAGTGACACCTAACCAATCTAGGAGGCACCACTCTCCAAAAGGTAATAGATGGTGTGTTGATGATGAACTCCTTGCTCTTGTGCTTCAAATGATAGTCTCCCCAACACTCAACTCTCTCTCGTAGGATTGGATTTGGTAGAAAGATGATTTGAGTGGAAAGCAACTTGGGGAAGGCTAGAGATCAAGATTTATGTGGTTGGAATGGAATATCTTGACCTCAACACAAGTGTAGGTGGTTCTCTCTCAGAAAATGTATGTTGGAAGTGTAGGCATGTTCTGATGGCTCTCTCCACAAATGAAGAGTGGGTGGAGGGGTATATATAGCCTCCACACAAAATCTAACCATTACACACAAATCACCAAACTCGGTGGGACCGAATTATAAAACTCGGTCAGACCGATTTAGTTCAAAATGTGAACGTTAGGATTTTCTATGGGACCAACATGTCAACTCGGTGGGACCGATTTCATTAGGGTTAGGGCATAATGTAATCTTGGTGAGACCGATTACAAAAACTTGGTGGGACCGATTTTGCTAATAGACAAACAGAGAGTTGGTCAGGCAAACTCGGTGGGACCGATTCGCTCATCTCGGTTAGACCGAAATGTTACGAAGGGGAAACGGAGAGTCTGCATTGCAATCTCGGTGGGACCGATCGCTCATCTCGGTTGGACCGAAACATTACGAAGGGAAACAGAGAGTTTGCAATCCCATCTCGATGAGACCGAGATCCCTATCGGTGAGACCGAATTGACTAGGGTTTGTGGCAGTGGCTATGTCAAGTGAACTCGATGGCTCCGGATAGAAGATTTCGGTGGGGCCAAGTTTGACTTTTGGTTTGGGACATATGTGGATATGAGAAAGTAGTTGAGGGTTTTTGGAGCATATCACTAAGCATTTTGAGCAAGTAACTCATTAAGCAACACCTCACCCCCTTTTAATAGTATTGGCTTTTCCTATGGACTCAAGGTGATCTTGGATCACTAAAAGTAAAATGTAGAGTCTTGTGCTTTGAGCTTGAGCCAATGTTTTGTCCTTAGCATTTTGAGGGGTCCACTTTCTAATCCATGCCATGCCAATCATTGAGCTTTCCTGAAATATTTATCTTAAAATAGCATTAGCTCAATGAGTTATATGTTGTTAGGAATTACTAAAACCACCCAGGGATAGTTGCACTTTCAGATGCAAAGGGAGCATATCAATATCATCACAAGAAAAACAAGTGCCAATAACCATGGGATTGTCATCTATGCCATAAGTGCAAATTGGGTTTATTTTAATGGCATATGCATAGTCACTACGATGAGATTACAAATATGACATATGGTTGATCTCATGCATAGCATACGACAAGTCAAGCGGATTGTCAAACATGATGTGACCTAAAGAATTGTCACAAGAAATCCTATGTAACATGGCATCACAACTAATAGACTCCACATGGCAATCGTCATACTCATCATAAATGGGCAACAAATCATCACATGAGGAAGTCGCACTAGCATGGAGCATGGTAATAGGTTGATCAATAGCATGCAAGCAATTAATGTCAAGAATGTCCACTAGTGGGACTAGAGCATCACCGTCACCTATGTTACATTTGTCATTCCACTCAAGTGGTGTAGGTGAGGTGTGAAAGACCAAATGGTGGTCATCATCGTCAACTTGATGGAATGATGTGGGGGGTGCATCATATTCCACCATGGTCATCGTCTTGTCCGAAGGAAGGATGTAGTCGTCGTGAATCGTCGCGTCATCATATATGGGACCTAGCACCAAATGAGAAGACACAACAGAGGTAGAGGTCAAGTTGTTAGAAATGCAAATGGCCTCACTAGACCTATCAACTATAACACTCTCTCTATGTGGTGGTTCACTCACTCCCTCAAAGTAGGTGCACCCAATCTCACGTATGGTGGAGTCACTCATCTCACTCAAGTGGTGGGGGTTGTGGCTCTCCTCACATGGGAATTGGGGCAACTCGTCACATATGGGGCTAGTGGTCAAGTCACTCTCACTCTCAATATGGTGGCAAAAGTCACTTAAGTCATCATACGTCGTCGTGGTCGAAGGGAAAATCCCATGCTCAACCATCTCGTAGTCGTCGTCGTGGATGAAGGCTGAAGATGGCACATCATCGCTCTCCTCTATGACCGAAGGGAAAATCCCATGCTTGATCACCTCGCATCGTCGCCGTGGATGAAGGCCGAAGATGGCACATCATCACTCTCGCCTCCAAAGATGGAAGCATCATCCTTGCTCCCCACCTTGTCGCTCGCCTCCAAAGCTTGATCCTTGAGGGTCTCCGTAGTCGCAGTCGTACTCGTCGCCGCACTGTCTTGAAAAAGAGTCATGGATGACTCGGCATCATCAATGCCACAAAGAGGAATGGCGGTGGAGTCGAACTTGGGAGCATCGTCTTGGAGCTCGTTGGGCTTGGACATCTTGGTGGTACTATCCTCATGCTCATTCTCATGGAGCTTGGCCATCGCAAAGTGAGCTTGGGGTGGAGAAACCTTGGCCTTCATGAGTTCTTGTTCCGACTTGAGAGCACCAATGTAGTTGTGACGCCCCGAGTCCAATGCGCCAGGTGTCTTCCAGTTATTCGTTGTCATTGCCATGTCATTTGTTTGCGTGTTGCATATTGCCATGTCATCATGTGCATTGCATCATCATGTTTTCAAACTTGCATCCGTCCAGGTCTCCCCGTCCTCTCCGTTGTCCGTTCTGAGCCCAACCACACTCGCACGCGCCCGCAGCACGTCCGAAATATTATTTTATAGTGGCCGAAAAAATGTTCTCGGAATGGGATGAAAGTTGGCGTGCGGTGTTGTTATGTTGTAGCACTACAAAAAAATACACTTCCGTGATGATACGTGTTTGTCATAGTAGGTCGCGTTTTTTGTCATGCATGTACATCCATGACGATTTTATGACAGAATCAAGATAGTCATACCTGTGCTGTTGTAGAAGTATTCCATGACATTACCAAAATTATCATCACGGAAGTGTCCACTTCCATGACGATAAATCACGCGTCATAGAAGTGCTTTCGTCAAGGGTGACCGACACGTGGCATCCACCATAATGGAACACCGTTAAGCTATCGGGTCGGATTTTGGATCCGATAACCCGTTAACAGCCCTGACCAATGGGAAATTTCCACATGTAAAATTCTGATTGGCCGAAGGGAACACCTGTCAGCTTGTTTGTGGGCCAGATGTCGCCCGTCCATTGGAGGAGACATGCCTATGATACGTAGACACGTGGCTGGGCCCAACAGAGGCCTATATAGGTTAAAAAGGCCGGCCCAGTCAAAGGCCCGTAGAACTTAATCAGGTACTAGTGGGCCAGCCCAATAACGACCTGCTTAATAAAGGCCCATTTATGACCCGAAGCCAGATCTAGCCCGTTAATTGTTCGCCCAATATTTGGGCCCATTTACAGCCCGAAGCCAGATCTGACCCGTTAATTGTTCGCCCAATATTTGGGCCCATTTGCGGCCCGAAGCCAGATCTAGCCCGTTAATTGTTCGCCGAATATTTGGGCCCAACTACAGCCCAGTGACTTTCGGCCTGTTAGAGGCCTGATGTAGAGATGGGCCCATTTTAGCCCGGTGTGACTTTCGGCTTGGGAATGGCCCGTGCTGCCCATGGGCCATATATGGTCCGACGGGACATCGGGCCCACTAACGGCCCGTGCTAAAGGTGGCAACAGTTAAGCCCAACGTGACTTTGGGCCTGTTAAAGGCCTGTCGCGTAATTCGGCCCGCTGATGCCTGTGCTAAGCTTTCGACCTCTTAAAGGCCCATGATATCAGTGGGCCAACTAAGGCCCGATATATATTTCGGCCTGGTAACGGCCCGTGATCTAACTGGGCCCAAAACGGCCTGGTCTACATTTCGGCCTGCTGAAGGCCCGTCGACGACTAGTGAAAATTGAGGCCCAACATGCATTTTGGCCTGCTAAAGGCCCGTGGTTTCATCTCGGCCGTAACAAGCCAGTACAATATTCAGCCTGTTAATGGCCCAACGCTACCTGGGCCAAACTAAGCACTGGGTCGACAAAAGGCCCAACTAAAATATAGGCCGGTGTAAGTTTGGGCCTGGCGCAATGTGTGAAGGCCCCAATCATTCGGGCCCAAGAAAGACGCAGGCCGGCCCAATTGTGGCCCGCTAAAAACCTGGCCCGTTAGAGTCGAATGTTTCGGTCCGGTCGACTACATCTGATTTTTTTTCAGATAGCGAATGATGGCAGTAACTAGTAGGAATTAAGAACAAACCTACTCTATACAATAAAGAAATTACGACATAGTAACTAAGAATAAACCTACACTATACAATAAAGGATTTAAGGTATATTACATCCACTGGCATCGAAGTTCGCCACCAGTGATCATAAAGCGCAACAAAGAAGCAGATTACAAAAACTGGGCACCATTGCAGCGTAACAAAATAATACTGAACCGAGACCACTTCCAAGACAGTTCAAGAAAGGTTAGCCTTGCGGGGGAACTGCTGCGCAAGCTGCTAAGCAAGGCTGTGAGACCAGCCTAGCATGTCGGTCATATCTTCCAGGTGTAGCTGTTTAGCGATGAGGTTCTCATTGGTGTTCTCCGCAATCTTTCTTAGAGATAGGACTTCAAGTCGAAGTTGAGTTGCAGAATGCCTTTCTGCTAGAACTTGGGACTGAAGAAGTCAAACTGATTCAGACAACGAATTCTGTGAGCTTGTCTGACTATTAGTCTCAAGTAACTTTAACACTGCATCAAGACAAGACTTTGGGGTTGTCTCGCTATCTTCAAGATGTTTTGCCTTCTTTGCTACAATATATGTTGGGTTTGTCTCACAGCCTTCAGCAGACTTGTGCATGCCATCAGGTATATCACCCCGAAACAAAGCAAAGAGATGACAGGTTTTGCACGTGTATAAACAAAGATGATAAATATTCTGTCAATTCTATCCAATTTCAAATTAGAAAATAAAGAGTAAGTTCAAAATATCAATAGCATAATTTGGCATTGTTCATAATGCGGGGAGCTTCACCACACTACTGGATTACCATGTCAACATAACAAGCATAGATGAAGGGCAAAGAAAATAATTGTATCTATTTTGGATAATGTGCATGGCATGTTGTTCATATCATCAGCCACATCAGTAAGATAAAACAGGAGATGACAAGGTGCAAACGTGGGCTGCTTCACCACACACTGGATTATAGATCCGCAAAAACAAGCATACATATAGGGAGTATTAAGTAATGTGCATGGTATGAATAAGGAATTTGGTTTTACAAGTAAAACTTAGAACTTACGGTTCTTACGAACATACATTTTGGTAGAAAAAGCAAACTAAACAGCAGTAAACGATAGGGAGTATGAGCAAACTAAACAACAGTTGAGGATAAAGGCTTTAGAAGGACTGACTTACATTAACAGTTAACATCGGCTTTATAATGCCCTTCTCCATGTCAAGGGAAGGATAACTCAAGAATTTCAACACATAATCTTCTTCATAAGCATTGCCTGTACTCTACATTTTATAGAGAGTAATTATAGATATGATAATACTGGAAGGGATAGAGGATAATGAAGATAAGATGCAGATTGATGCTACATAATCAACTACCAATCCATGGAAGTACAAGCGTTACAGGGCAAAATGTACTGACAAGAGCAATGGGCTACACTTCTGCACTCGCATTGTCTGTGTATTCTACTTGTTGGTAAGATTAAATATAGATCTGATCTTTTTTAATAAATGGTGGGCGAGGGAGATAAGATGCAGAATGCTACAAAATGAACCAATCCCTCTTCCCATAATACAAGAGTGTTTTGAACACTGATGTACTGTACAAAACGTTCTTATATTATGGGACGGAGGGAGTAGCTATTGATGTAAGTACAGTGATAGACCACGTTCAGTCCTTACAAGAGGGCTGCAGAGCTAAACCTCTTCAAAAGCATTGGGTTGATTCTAAATTTATGTAAGAGTCCATACGAATCTTATAATGTCCACCAAATGGACGATTACGAGGCTAACATGTGCAGTGATGCTACATAATCAAACAGCTATGAAAGTAAGTATGGTCATATAGGGCAAGAGGTACTCACAAGAGCAATGCAGTGTGCAGTATAGTTGCGAGATTCTGTGGTCCCTTGAGAACGAATGTTCTTCTGCTAACAGTTTTTGTACAAGTGAGACATTAAGGCAAATGCAGAAATGTAGTTCAAATTGTGATGTGATATCATAGACAGTACCTTATGCTGCAGCCGAGACCAATGTGTAACAAGATTATTCCAGTCACCGTCGGATAAATGTAGCACCGGAGACTTTACAGAAATTTCGTTTAGAGGCTTGCCATCGAAGTGCGCTTGCCTTAGGTAGGAACGATACTTCATCAACGAGTGCTTGAAAAGTGCAACCAACCCTTGCTCGTCATCACAATCCAATTTTCTCCTCGCCTATTTAAAAGAATGAAATCTTGTGTCTTCTGTCAGCAGAAACATATGCAGTAATGACCATGAATAACATTAGTACATTACTTACATGTAAGTTGCAGAGGAAGACTGGAAATTGTTCTATGTCTGTGGTATAATCTTTCCATGAAGGAAAGATGCGCACAAAGTTCCTGACAACAACATAAGCTTCGCCTTCTAAACTGGGAAGAAATGGAATAGGGGTCCTATTTGCTGCAATTGGGGCTCTTTCTGGTTCGAAAAGGGATTTGACAACTGGATTTGGTGTACTCTTTGCTGGAATGGGGGTTTTGCATCGTACAGCTGGTGCTATGTCAACTGGCATAATCATACTGTTTGCTGCAGTTGAGGTCTGCTGAGTTGGGGCATCATAAATGACCAGTGTAGTAGGGCTAGAGTCTACTAGAGTTGGGGTATTTTGTGGGTCAGGTGATATTTCAACTACACCTAATGGGCTATTTGATTTATCAGGTGCCACTACCTTTTCCAAATACTTTGCTTGTGCTCCTCCACGATCAGCAATCGCCCTCTCCCTTTTGAACGTCTGATACACAAGAACAACATTTGAATGGATAAATATGGTATGATGACAGATGGAATATGTACTGAAAATGGATAGGCAGGGCGTATTCACATACACGATGTGTAAACTAAGCTAATGGCAGTTCAACAAAGTAGAAGCAATGCAAAGCATTAGTTGCAAGATATGTGCGAGCAATGTAACCTTGGAAAGTTAGAGCAAGTACCTTGATGGGTGAATAAGATAGGGCATCTTCCTCTGACTCCTCCACTAGGGAGCTACATTGACTTAGGTCTCCCTCTAGCTCATAATCACTGTTAGGATCATATTCTGAGCATGAATCTATAGGTGGAGAGCATTTGCATTGCATTGCATCCAGACTTGATTTCAGTCCCTTAATGCCAAGTTTGATAGCCATGGCATTGTTCTGCTTTATTCTTTTCATGCGCGCAAGCTCATAATCATTATGATGCTGTTCAGAATCTGAGATTCATGAAAACATAAAAAGTAGTCAGATTATCTATGGAATGCATTACAGGTTCAACCCGGAGAGTGTCTCCCTATAAACCCATGCATATGCAAAGTTCACCTCCCCAAC
The DNA here is from genome assembly GCF_003073215.2 of Triticum urartu. NCBI lineage: Eukaryota > Viridiplantae > Streptophyta > Magnoliopsida > Poales > Poaceae > Triticum > Triticum urartu. Next base: position 303,496,033 of record NC_053024.1, on the reverse strand, counting down.
CGTGCTGACCAGACCACACACAGAAATACAAACCCCTTATGTCTCTATAACAGGCAGACACACATTTCAAAACTGAAGTAGGAACATTAGAATCATATAAAATTCCTATTTGAACAAATAAACTAAGCAATTATGAGTGGCGTAATGTTTAGATTCCAGGGTGGAGTGTTGGTAGTGCGACATAAAGCAAGTAGGCAGATTGTATTCCATGAAAAAGATCGAAACCTATGTAAAAGCTGGAAATGACACCTTCTTTCTATACAATGCAGTGTTCGTTACCCACACATGATGGAGGAGATCACATAGAGAAATACTATCCACTCATGTCTATGGTTCTAGTATTTAGAAACAGGGTGGTCCACACTAAAAGAATATTGACAACAAATATGACAAGGCAAGCATAGATGTAGTGAATCAATCATTTACTTGTGAGCTTACTAGGACAAGTATGCAGAATTGTAACTGCAGTAAGAGACCGTCCAAAATCTGAATGAAGAAGTTTGTCTAGCACTTATTGTTTGCAACTAATCGATGTGAATAATCGGATATTATATCGAATGAGTAAGAAAGACAAGTAAAATTGTTAACAAACCTGGCTTGCAGTAGTAATCTGGGTCAATCTCACTACGACCAACAATCCAAAATGACTAGTTTCTGTTTCGAGGGCCGGAATTTTGAAAACCCTGTGAACTTTAGAGGTACTAAAGATTACCGAAATACATGTGAACCATTAAGTGTAGGTAGCACTAAGCACACAACAAACCCTAATGACAGTCATGCCTAATGAGTAATGAATCAATTAGAAAATGGGTGATGAGGAGTGACTGCTGAGTGTTGAGGACGTATCTCAGGATAAATCGGGTTGGCTTGGTGGGTGCTGCACGCCTGAGCCCTGAACGGACTGGGAAGGTAGGCACGGCGGCGCGCCCGGGTAGCGGTGACGCTGTTGGGCGAGCGGCTCCTGGCCTCCTGTTAGTCCGGTGTCTCCTCCTAGAGTCATGCCGTTCGGGGACGGCAAGTCACCGGCGAGGCAGGCGGCTGGGGGCGAGTAGAGATCGGAAGCGCGCAGCAGAATAGAGGGGAATCGAGGCCTGGGACGACCCAAAATCCCAGGGTGGGCCGGCCCACCATGGGCACCCTGTAGAGATACACACCCGAGCGGCGAACATGCATTTTCGAAACTAATTTAGGAACATTTAGCTGAGCAATTAAACAACTCTGTTTTAATAACATCAGATTCGTATTTGAACAACTAAGCTTGTTTAGCTTGATGGGTGGAGCAGTGTTATTATGACACGAAGCACGTATTCTGATCGTATAGTGATCAAAGGGGGAAACTCTAAGCATATTTTTTAGCAAAAGAGGGTTTCCCCTCCGATTTCTATTAAAGAAACCACCACGGAACCATCATGATCAATTAAACCCTAAGCATGATCAATTAAACCATATTATGGCTGTGCCATGGCAGATTTGAAGCTGCAAACCGGAGAAATGATATTTAGCATCCATTGTTTGCTTCGAACTAAGAACTAAATTCTAAGAGCTGAAAAGAAAGTAGAGTAACCAAGTTAAGATCTATTTTCTGGTTGAGATCAAAAAGTTGAGGAGATATGAAGTACCACCTCTCTTTCGGCGCCGTGTAGGCATCGGGGGTGCAATGGCTGTCGGTGGCGTTGAAGCAGATCGGCGACGGTATACGGGTGCATCAGGGGATAAGTCCCGTTGCGGTGGAAGAGAAGGTCGTGTGAGCGGCCCCGACAAAGAGGACGACGGCGCCGATGAAGCAAGAGGACGCGATGCAAGGCTATTGGTCCGTCGCCGTGGATGAGAAACGTCCATCTCTAGCAGTGGACGACGCAGTCTTGGTAGGCGCTCCGGCATGGTGGAGGACGGTGGCGATGGATGTGGTGGAGGATGGCGGCGATGGATGGGGTGGCGGACGGAGGCTGGTGTGGGGATGGGGTGTTCTAGCGCGGACGGTGTATGAATGGGAAAATGGAGGGAGAGGTACGGGGAACCATGTTTTTGGGACGGGCCTGTCTGAAATATGGGAAAGTTATGAACTTAGCCCCCGTTCAAAATTTGGACATCTCGTCAGTTGGGGATAGGATGGTAATCTCGCATCTCGCCAATATTTTCCCAGAGCGATTTCGGGCGAGGAGAGGGTGGTTGGCGCCCATGGTGTATGAACGGGGCTGACAGGTAGGGCGGTTGTGTCACGTCTGAGTGAAGTTACAAACCTGACCCGATTGAAAAATATTTGCCTACATCTATTTCGGCCGAGTCGAGTTTGTTTTGTCGCCCACCATGTATGAATGGGGAATGGAGGGAGAAACAGAGGTCTTTCGGACGAGCTTGAATCAAATGAGTTTTGCCGCCCATGTTTGACGCCCACCGTGTCGGAATGGGCTCAGAGGCGGTCGTGTCACGTCTAATTGAAGTTACTAACCTACCCCTATTTAGAGCAGTGGAAATCGGGCCGATGGATTGTCCGTGTAATGGGTAGACAGTAATTTCCATCTCCCAAACACTTGGCTTCGGGCAGCCGACGTGGGAGTGGACATTTTGCTGCTTCTTTCAAATTTTGGGACAATAAGCATCCACGTTTACCCTGGCAACTAAATTCGAATCCATTTTGTATTCCTATATGAATCTTTATAAATCATTTTATGTGTTTTTATATATCTTCAAAAGGACGACAAAGATGTATTCCACTGTCATATATGAATATGGTTTACAAATGCCGATACTCAAATTCAGAAACTAGAATCTAGTTTAAGGTGAATTCGAATATTTGGAACACTTCATGTCCAACTCAAATGTCACACGCAACATAATGTGTACTCCCATTTAGATATGTACACAAGCGATGTATGAAGATTCAAATACCGAGTCAATCAACCAAGAATGTACAGAACTAGCAGACATATAAACACTTATAGAGTATATGGATCAATAATATCAACTAACATACATAAGCCAGGCCGCTGTACTTTTTTTTGGCTACAACAGCATCCTTTTTTTAGCCAGCATCTTGGCCCTTTCCGATGCATGCCACTTATGGTCCATCTATACTACTACTATTGCTGAATGTACATTCAGCCCGATTGGCATATTTGTAGGTCTGGCACAACAATCCAAATGAAATGTCTCCGAGTCTTATCAATTAATACAGACTGGTGCTCAAATAAAATTACAAACCAAAAAAAACAATTATTACATGATCTCTAAAACAAATGGTTTGATTGATTACATGAACAGACAACACAAAGGTTATTCAACTATGGAAAGAACATTTCACCTATGATTTACCAAGTAGGAATTTAATTTCCTTTTTCCCTTCAGGACCTTAACAATCTGGTCAATCTCAACTTGCTTCATTTTGAAATCCACCAAAATATTTAATGGTTGTCTTGAGTACTGCTTGTGATTGTGTTGTTTGCTTCCTCAACATGTCAACTTCATTTCTAAGTGCAGAAGCAGAATCTCTTTCTACCACTAGTTTAGCCTCTAGAGCATCAGCAGTTGGCAATTCATAATGCACGATTGGGCCGGTGCCATTGCTGTGGGATGATGCAACGTCCATGGGGACCTCGCTCTTTGATCTTGGGCTAACCTGTTTTGCCATTAAAGTTTCGATTGGATTCAGAAAAGTTGAAGTTAGCAAAACATCTCAACTGGGAGTTATAACAGCAAACCAGTTAAACAAACAAGGAATTAAAGAGTTTCAATTGGATGCTGAAAACTAGTTATTAACATCATTGTAACCCGCTCCTGCAGCAGCAAAGCAGTTAAACAAACAAGTAGATATTTAAGTTAAGGCAAACAGGTAATTCTTAACAGTAAGTATCAAACAGATAGATAGGCGCAGTCTACAATATGATTAACAGGCTGTGCCATTATGTAATCAGTAGCAAACTAAATTAAGCCAAGCAACGTAATTGAACAATTTTGCAATAAGTGGCTAACTAAAATTCCGAGAAGCAGGTAACTGAACTTACGCTAGTTCTTTATACAGGCACACTGCAACTTCTTTTTCGCTTACAAGGTTTTACGAAGGAGTCCATGGCATCAATTGCTAGGATACGCAGTCCCAATACTTCTTTTTTCCCACACTGCATGGGTAAGTCGAATGGTTAATCTGGTAAGATGGTGCGTCCTTGATATGTTATATGAGGACGTGTAGTCAGACTAGTTGTAGCCAAACACATCACACTGGCTTTTACTGTATATCTCATGCGATTACTTTTGGCATATTGAGATCTAAGCAATCTACAATAGGATGAAAAGACTGGCATCCTTCACATTATTGGCGAACTCAGTTCATAGAAACAAGCAATTCAACCATTCTGTGGGTAAATCAACAGCGCCACTGGAATATTTTTCACTATCCAATCATACATGCAAAAAGGGGCGACACCACCATAGGGGCTGGTATGGGCGGCCGCCTCGGGTGGCTGGAAAGTGTGCACCTAGTTTGAGTCGTCCAGGTTGGCCCACGCTAGTTTTGTTCGTCCCAACGCACGAGCATGCAATGTAAAAAATGAAGAAAAATGTTTCAATTTGGATGGGCCAATAACATAAGTGCAGGGCAGGCCCTATAGCAGGCTCGCGGCCCAAACGAGCGCCTCCCATATCGATCAATAGCAGGAAAAATCCCAATTCATTCGCTCCAGCCTCCAGTCTGGTTTGCTCCTAACCTAGCCGCCGCTGGACAGACCGACACAACACTTCCTCGCGCCCTCGTTGGAGGGCGGTCGCCGGGTTTCAAGCGAACAGAAGGACAATAAGATGAAGATCCAACCCTGGGTGTAGCCTGCGTGGGAGGCAGCGGCGGCAGCACAGGCATGGCATCGAGCTTGCGCAAACGGACAGTCGTAGCTTGCAAGAGTAGCATGCGCAACGAGCAGGTACATCACATCCCCGATTATATCTAATTAAACTCTTCAATTTCTGGCCAATAGTTAAACCTGGCGGTGTTGTAAAACTGCTTGTATGTAGGGAATCTATGAGAAAATGAAACCAATTTCTACTTATTTTATAACTCCCCCAATCAATACTGAACTGACTGAATCTGATGTATCTAATCAAGTTTCCGGTGCAAACATACAAGCTCATGTTGTTCTTGAGCCTGAAGTGTCTAATGAACAGAATGCTAATGAAGGATTTGATGCAAACATTTTACATGCTCCTGGTGATGAACATATAGTGTCTAATGAGGGATCTAATGCAAGCATTTTGCAAGCTTATTGAAGGATTTAGTGTCTAATGATGATCTACTATGTTGAGAGAGATAGAGATTTGCAGGCATTGATGACAAGCAAATTATAGTGCATTTTCATAACTTGAGGAAACGTCGAGGCCATCTACTAGAAAGTCCCCGTATCATGACAACATAGCATAAATACTTTTCTAATCTGTTGTTTGAAACTATTGGCATACTTGTGCAGGATAGATATATTGATATGCAGTTTGCGTACTGGTTATACGTGCAATTACACTTCGATATTTTCAGCCAAAGAACGAATAATTCAAGCAGGTACATACCATGTTTGTAGTCCTTGTACACCATGTTGCATTTAGTGTTTTTTGGTGCTTGCATCATTTAGTGTTTATAATCTGAACTACTTTGGATCATTAGCTGGTTTTCAAAGTGCATGTAGCTTCACATTTCGCAAGTTATGTTGATTTCCGGAGTGCAAGTGCCTTTGTATTTTTTAAGTTAAATGTTCGCCCCTGGTAACTTGAATTATGGATCAGCCACTGCACACAAATCATACACAAATGCCAGTACGAATTAAATGAAATGCAGGGACTTATGCTAGCTCGTTGTACAGGCTCACTGCAGCTCTGCTTGCGCTTGGGATGTTCCATGTACAAGTCCATGTTACCACTTGCTTGGATGTGCAGGCCTTGTGCTCCTTGCATCCCCCTCTGCATTTTTGACACGGCGAATGGTTGATCAAATAAGAGGAATCGACCTTGATGTTGTACCGGAGGACAGATACTTACAAGGTTATATGGGTGTGCAGGATGTGTACCAGATCCCGTAGCACCGTCATGCTTCGCTAAAAATGGATTTTCTTGTTTTAGATGATATCTCTAGAAGAAATAAGAGTTAAAGTCAGAGTTGCATAGGCATGTAAGCTAAGAGAGCAGTGAAAGGATATCCAAACATCGTCAGAACAGTGCACAAGGGAGTGATGTGTGGATACCTAGTTCGGGCCGGCGTTTGGGCATGCTCGCCTAGCTAGAGTGTGGGTCACTTCAGAGCCATTGAGGGTGATGCGCTGGCATTGGCTGGCCACGCACGGATGCAGATCTTGAGTGGCAGCGGAGCGCTACGATGCGGTGGATGAGACCGTTGGTGAAGCCCCAACGGCCTCGGGGGGCAGAGGTGCGACGATGTGCTCGGTGAAGTAGCCCCGGTGAGCTGGGAGACAGCGTCGGTGAAGCGGACCTGATGCGGTGGAACTCGGTGTCTGTGAGGCACGTCGGTTGCGGCGGCCGACGTTGTCGGTGGACCACCCGGTGCGATGGACGAGGGCGTAGATGAGGTAGCTCCGGTGCGGTGGTGAAGCGCGACCGTCGTCTTCGTCGTCGTCGTCCGGCACAGAGGTGGGGAACGGTGGGGAAAGAGACGAGATGAGGGGCGATTCGAGGGTTGGCGGCGAATTAGGGATTTGAGCAAAATCTGGGCGCGGAAGGGGATGGTGGAGAAGAGAGATTTTGCAGGGCTAGAATTGGGGCCGCAAGATATTTCAATCCGAAACGTGGAAGCGCGAACTTATATTGTTGTCGTCCTTTTTTTGGGGGGGGGAGGGGAGGGTAGGTGGGTGGCTGGGTGCTACGCGTCCGTCCGACACACGCGACCACCCCAACAGAACTATGCTTCGGTGCCTTAAGGCACCTGCCTTTGTGTCCATGACATGTGGGCCCAACAGGTGGCTGGCCCACATGTCAGTGACCCAAAGGCAGTTGCCTTTAAGGCACCGAAGCAGCGTCCACCCCGAGACCACCCTGGTCTGCCTAGTGCGCCTACATTTGAGAATGCAAACGAATCTTCTTCCATTTGCAAACGAATCTGTATGTAGTACCATGCCCGTGTTTTCCTTGCAATAATTAGTCATTCGAAACGAGATACTCCATCCGTTCACTTTTTTAAGTCGTTTCAGACAACTTAAAATGAACTATTTTGCACATTGTCTGAAATGTCTTCAAGGTCTTATAAAAGTGAACAGAGGGAGTACTATAAATTAATTAATGAGGAGTTATTTGAAAAGAAATCGAAACGGTACCCACGCTAACGTGGATTAGAGTGTGTGTCACATAATTAGTTATTTGAATTAGAGTGTGTGTCACGTAGTTAGTTATTTGAATTAGAGTGTGTGTCACGTAGCGATCTCCAATTCTAACGTGGATTTCACATTTCACTGTATCCACGCTACTTTTTAATACAAACATATGTATATGATGAACACCATGGTAGTGAGAAAACTTTTGGATGGATTCAAACATATGACCTACAAAATAGCACAACAAACTGAGTCAATGTCAACTTTTCGAAACTTAGTATGGCACGAATTCGAAATAATTACCCGTATGCCTGGTCCTCGGTTCAAATCTTACAATGTACACCGAATTGAAACATCGATATTAAGTCTCGTACTATGTACATTCAGATGTTGTTTTTAGCCCCCCCGCACAAACGCTACATACTTCCTATATCGGTCAATCTTCCTCTCCTAACCACCTTAGCAAGCTATCGGTTTCCAACACACGTTCATTCTTTCTCTCCATGTTTCGATCTCTAAGTCTCTCAACTACACAACCCCCCTTTCCACTATGTTACCAAATGTATTTACCTCACACACCCGCCATTGCACCCCATGCCGAGCTCTCTCTCTCCCCCCTCTCCCTCTCACCCTCTCGCGCTAAATACATGCATTGCCTATCTACCCCCAACCTCTCATGCGCACGCACGCACGTTGTATATCTAGGTCACTCCCTCGAGACGGTCTCACTCTTTCTTCCGCACGGCGGGCCACACTCGCTCAATCTCGCTCTCTCTATCTAAGTCCCGTTTAACCTCGTTTTCTTTCACACACAAATGATATATCTCCCTGTCCGGGCCTCGATCTACACACTCTATACTCTCTCACGCAGATTGTCTATCTAGGTCAGTCCATCCAAGCCGCCACCACTCTTTCGACCTCATGGTGGGCCACACTCACTCAATCTCTCTCTCTCTCTATCTCTCTCTCTCTCTCTTTCTCTCTCTCCATATGTCTTGACTGACCTTGCTCTTTCTCGGACAAAAATGAGATATCACCATGTTTGAGCCCAATTCGACCTATTCACATTGTATACTCTCTCACGCACATCGTCTATCTAGGTTACTCTCTCCAACCCGTCTCACTCTTTCGATCGCACGGCGACCCTATGTGATCGGTTGACCTTGCTTCCTCCCACGCACAAAATATATCTACACGTCTGTGACTGGATCATCTCTCAAGCTCTATCTTACAGCCCTCACCCCATGCCAAAAAGCTCAATCGGACAATATCTCTCCAGAGCATATATATTTGCTCAATGAATGTCGGACCACACTCACTTTGTCTCTCTATCTATATGTCTCTCGATTGACCTCGCTTTCTCACACCGTATCTTCCACGCGTTGAAGCTACTACCTCTCCATCCCTCGCAAAGCCGGAGCTATTTACATTGCGAGGGGCACTCCAACCTTGGATTAATTTGTGTAGGCATTTATATTTTCGTAGCATTCGTCCCACAACTACTCCAAACACCGTTGCAACCCACGCAACTCCCCTAGTTGATTTCCCTCTGGCTCGGTCATCGCTCTCTCGCACGTCCTTTCTCGCCTTTAAAGTTGCACCATGGTATTATTGAAAAAAACTATGTTGTTCTCTTTAATTATTATAAATAAGCTACAAAACTACACACCGATAGTCCACTTGGAATGGAACAAATTTCGCCCCACAAATTGAAGTGCTACAAACTACACACCGAGGGGCCCACATGTCATGAAACAAATTTGGACCCATATACAAATTAAAAAAATATAAAGGATGAGGATCGAACATGCGACCGGGCCTTCAAGCTGCACGTCAATAGGCAACATACGTAGAATAGCAATGTTTGTTGTACCCCCTCTGTTCACATAATGTTTTTATATTACCACAGCCTAATTAATGGATAACATGTAATATTATTTTTAGTATTATTTGCCTTCACTTACTGGTGGGTTCCATGTGTGCTCTCTCTCTCTCCTCCCCTTCTGCGTTTAGACGCATGGGCAAACAGGAAGAACTCGCGGGCGATGTTGCCATTGACCATATCTGGACGCGTTCACAAGTCACGGCACCATTTTTACGTATTAGCAGCACTAGTCAGTGTGTACGTGTAATGCACGTTAATTTCGAAGTATATTAAGTGCATGCGGATATTAACTACTAGGATATTATTTGCGTGTTGTCATGTGATTAGCACTATTTTTGGCATGAAATTAACTGCATGCTAAACATGTTGAATGCTCGACATTGAAGCAGTCTAGGTCATTGGATGACAAGGAATACATGTGGCTTGATGACGTTTTATATTTAATTTGATACGGCTCTAGCAGAACATTCAATCAATCAAACCATAAATTTCGTTCAGTCTGACTCCGACTTTAAATTATATGACGATCGATATAAAATAAACGGAAATGATAAACTTCAGATTTTAAGCATGGCAATCCGAACGTTTTTCATGGCAAATTTAGATTACGCGGTGGCGGCGGGGCATCTCACGGTGGGAAGCGGCTCCTCTGTCATGCTCTGTGTGTCGTCGGGCCACTGACTGACGGCGATGGTGGCGTCTTGCGCTGCTGTTGGCGTACTCCTGGACGTTGGCCTAGCTTCAAGGAAGGCCAAAATGTTCTGGACTTCGGAGCGAGTCAACTGGCGGGAGGAGGCGACTGGCGTTGGTGCAAGGAAGTGGTTGACGGCGGCCATACATGCCGCTGAGGGGGGCACTGGCACCCGCGCGGGGACAGGCGCTGTCAACGGCGCGGCGGAGACATTCGTGTGCACGGGCACCGGCACAGGCGTGCGCGTCAGTGCACGCGCAGGCGCATGCGCTGGCAGGTGCACGGGCGCGCGAAAGTCGGCGGGGACCTCGTGGAACCCCGTGGGATCAAGCTCGGCGACAATGTGCGGCTCCCAGCCTGTCAATGCCACGGGGATGGGCGCTAGTGCAGTCGGGGCGACGGGAGCTGGAACGGGAGCGAGGACAGGCGCGGCGTCTTCTCGCAAGGCCAGTTCAAGCTCGTCCCAAAGCGCCTTCTATTCCTGAGACTCCGGCTGGGTGTCTTCCTCAGGAAACTGGAACCCTAAGGGCAGACCATCGTGATGCGGCATGGCGTACATTTATGTCAGGCTAGTTGGAGGTAGACGACAGGAGAATTGGAGAGGAAGAGAGAGGATTGTAGCGATACCGGGTAGTGCGGGGTTGATTTTAAACTGCGGCACCGGTGACATTAAAAGTGGGAGCAGTTGGGACGACGGAGGGAGGCGGATCCTGGTCAAAGGGCTCGCCTCCCGGTGAGCCTGCACAGCGGTCTGCTCACACGCCTCCCTGGCAGCCGGCGCAGCGGTCTGCGCGCACGCCTCCTGTCGACTCACATGCTTGCTCGGACGACACCTGCCGATGAGAAGCGGGGACTTGTGGCGGCACGTAAACGCCCACGGTTTCAATAGTGAAAGCGTTCGCCTTAACATGACATGTCTTTGTTCCAAAATACCTTGGCTCTTCATTTGTGCAACTTGTCATAAGCAGCTTGTCTCAAATTGAAGAAAAAACTTACGAAGTAATATTTGTGCCATATCATGTGACCATGCTTAGTTTCAAGAATTTATGCTCACTTTTGAATTTTCTAAAATTTAAGATCCAGGATTCGAAACAATATCATAACCTGCATCATGCAATAAATTTTCAAGCCATACATCTGTCCTATTGTATTTCTTAAGAAAGGATTTGGTCAAACATTTTGCTTAGTTAGACTTTAGACAAGTTATATATGCATAGTAAAAGGATAATCTCTCCGTACCAGTGCATTGCCTGATATATTAACTCAAGTACTAGGCATGAACAATCGGGCTCAATTCTATGCTCATCCTGGTGTAGTAGTAGTAGTAGTACTAGGCAATGCAGTTGACGGGTGACCTTGACGAGCGGCGACCGAGGGAATTGAACCGTGCTCGGCACGGTAGGTAACATTGTCTAGTTATTAAAGCATCCCTCCGGTATTCATGGGTAGTCATTATGGACCGGGGACATGAGGGGAATTTCCTAGGGCTAGAATTCTAGCTGCCAGATATTTCGACTTGAAATGCTGAGGCTCGACTGGTTGGGGTTGCCTAATGTGCGTACCACGCACGCCACCGAAGGACACGAGACCGTTTTTTTAGGATCAACACGAGCCAAGGTCTGGCTGGTACGCTGTTGGGTCCTACCATTCGAGAATACGAAAGGAACCTTTTAAATTGCCGAACGAATCCATGTGTATTACAATACCCGTATTTTCCTTGCAAATACTAATCTCAACGTGGTAATTGATTTATGACGTGTTGTTGAATTAGAGTGAGTTTGTGATATAG